>NC_034184.2:85675447-85676780 GCF_002021735.2 Oncorhynchus kisutch
GTCCTCCACATCTTGTTCTTTCTTGTTCGGCCCATTTTACCCACAGCAGACACACAGACATGCACTCACACACACACACAAACACACGCATACACATACACACAGACACGCACGCACACATACACACACAACAATCATGACACAGACATGTAGGGAGAGAGAGAGAGAGAGAGAGAGAGAGCTCTCGACTCAATTTGGCATGAGGGTCTGAGGGTCGACTCAGAGGGTCTGCTTTACAAACTGATGGAAAGTGGTGTTGGGGGAAAAACATACAACATTATAAAATCACAAACACCACGTCTTCCCAGGGGGCCGAGGGGTGAGATGCAGCTTAAGCCCCACCCTCTTCAACATATATATCAACGAATTGACGAGGCACTAGAACAGTCTGCAGCACCCGGCCTCACCCAATTAGAATCTGAAGTCAAATGTCTACTGTTTGCTGATGATCTGGTGCTTCTGTCCCCAACCAAGGAAGGCCTACAGCAGCACCTAGATCTTATGCACAGATTCTGTCAGACCTGGGCCCTGACAGTAAATCTCAGTAAGACCAAAATAATGGTGTTCCAAAAATACAAATTCCGTCTAGACACCGTTGCCCTAGAGCACACCAAAAACTATACCTAACTCAGTCTAAACATCAGCACCACAGGTAACTTCCACAAAGCTGTGAACGATCTGAGAGACAAGGCAAGAAGGGCCTTCTATGCCATCAAAAGGAACATAAATTTCAATATACCAATTAGGATTTGGCTAAAAATACTTGAATCAGTCATAGAGCCCATTGCCCTTTATGGTTGTGAGGTCTGGGGTCCGCTCACCAACCAAGAGTTCAGAAAATGGGACAAACACCAAATTATGCAAATTATGCACACATTTCCTCCGTGTACAACCTAAACTACCAAATAATGCATGGAGATCAGAATTAGGCCGATACCCACTAATTATCAAAATCCAGAAAAGAGCCATTAAATTCTACAACCACTGAAAAAGAAGTGATTCCCAAACCTTCCATAACAAAGCCATCACCTACAGAGAGATGAACCTGGAGAAGAGGCCCCTCAGCCAGCTAGTCCTGGGGTCTGTTTGTGTTTGTGAACAGAGCCCCAGGACAGCAACACAATTAGACCCAACCAAATCATGAGAAACCAAAGAGATAATTACTTGACACATTGGAATGAATTTACCAAACAACAGAGCAAACTAGAATGCTATTGGCCCTAAACAGAGAGTACACAGTGGCAGAATACCTGACCATTGTGACTGGCCCTAAACAGAGAGTACACAGTGGCAGAATACCTGACCGCTGTGACTGACTCAAGTAAGGAAAAGA
>NC_034184.2:85679380-85736880 GCF_002021735.2 Oncorhynchus kisutch
ACAATTTACGGCATTCTATTAGCCAACCATTCCTCAATACTACTAAATCCCAAATGGACGTTCTCAATAAATACCTCCACGTCTTGGACTGAATCCCAAATGGCACTGTGTTCCCTACATAGTGCAACACGGCCTGTAGGCCCTGGTCAGAGGTCAGAGGTCAGAGGTAGTGAACTACTTCGGGATCTGTGTGTCAGTTGGGACGTAACTTTGGCCGTGGTAAAGAAGGACCCCACATCACAGGACTTGATTAATAAGAACCAATGCTGTCCATTGATGCAGGCTTTACTTAAAGGAAACAGTCATTGGCTCTGTGGTCAACTAATACAGTCAGTGGCTCTGTGGTCAACTAATACAGTCATTGGCTCTGTGGTCAACTAATACAGTCAGTGGCTCTGTGGTCGACTGTAATACAGTCAGTGGCTCTGTGGTCGACTGTTATACAGTCAGTGGCTCTGTGGTCAACTAATACAGTCAGTGGCTCTGTGGTCGACTGTCATACAGTCAGTGGATCTGTGGTCGACTGTAACACAGTCAGTGGCTCTGTGGGTGACTGTAATACAGTCAGTGGCTCTGTGTCGACTGTCATACAGTCAGTGGCTCTGTGGTCGACTGTAACACAGTCAGTGGCTCTGTGGTCGACTGTAATACAGTCAGTGGCTCTGTGGTCGACTGTCATACAGTCAGTGGCTCTGTGGTCGACTGTTATACAGTCAGTGGCTCTGTGGTCGACTGTAACACAGTCAGTGGCTCTGTGGTCGACTGTTATACAGTCAGTGGCTCTGTGGTCGACTGTAACGCAGTCAGTGGCTCTGTGGTCGACTGTAATACAGTCAGTGGCTCTGTGGTCGACTGTTATGCAGTCAGTGGCTCTGTGGTCGACTGTTATACAGTCAGTGGCTCTGTGGTCGACTGTTATACAGTCAGTGGCTCTGTGGTCGACTGTAATACAGTCAGTGGGTCTGTGGTCGACTGTAACACAGTCAGTGGCTCTGTGGTCGATTGTAATACAGTCAGTGGCTCTGTGGTCAACAGTAATACAGTCAGTGGCTCTGTGGTCAACTAATACAGTCAGTGGCTCTGTGGTCAACTAATACAGTCAGTGACTCTGTGGTCGACTGTTATACAGTCAGTGGCTCTGTGGTCGACTGTCATACAGTCAGTGGCTCGGTGGTCGACTGTAACACAGTCAGTGGCTCTGTGGTCAACTAATACAGTCAGTGGCTCTGTGGTCGACTGTTATACAGTCAGTGGCTCTGTGGTCGACTGTAATACCGTCAGTGGCTCTGTGGTCGACTGTTATACAGTCAGTGGCTCTGTGGTCGACTGTTATACAGTCAGTGGCTCTGTGGTCAACTAATACAGTCAGTGGCTCTGTGGTCGACTGTTATACAGTCAGTGGCTCTGTGGTCGACTGTTATACAGTCAGTGGCTCGGTGGTCGTCTGCCATACATTCAGTGGCTCTGTGGTCGACTGTAATACAGTCAGTGGCTCTGTGGTCGACTGTAATACAGTCAGTGGCTCTGTGGTCGACTGTTATAAATCAGTGGCTCTGTGGTCAACATATACAGTCAGTGGCTCTGTGGTCGACTGTTATATAGTCAGTGGCTCTGTGGTCAACAGTAATACAGTCTGTGGCTCTGTGTTCAACTAATACAGTCAGTGGCTCTGTGGTCAAGTTAATACAGTCAGTGACTCTGTGGTCGACTGTTATACAGTCAGTGGCTCTGTGGTCGACTGTCATACAGTCAGTGGCTCTGTGGTCGACTGTAACACAGTCAGTGACTCTGTGGTCAACTAATACAGTCAGTGGCTCTGTGGTCAACTGTTATACAGTCAGTGGCTCTGTGGTCGACTGTTATACAGTCAGTGGCTCTGTGGTCGACTGTTATACAGTCAGTGGCTCTGTGGTCGACTGTTATACAGTCAGTGGCTCTGTGGTCGACTGTTATACAGTCAGTGGCTCTGTGGTCGACTTCCATACAGTCAGGGGCTCTGTGGTCGACTGTAATACAGTCAGTGGCTCTGTGGTCGACTGTAATACAGTCAGTGGCTCTGTGGTCGACTGTTATAAATCAGTGGCTTTGTGGTCAACTAATACAGTCAGTGGCTCTGTGGTCGACTGTTATACAGTCAGTGGCTCTGTGGTCAACAGTAATACAGTCAGTGGCTCTGTGGTCGACTGTTACACAGTCAGTGGCTCTGTGGTCGACTGTTATACAGTCAGCGGCTCTGTGGTCGACTGTCATACAGTCAGTGGCTCTGTGGTCAACTAATACAGTCAGTGGCTCTGTGGTCAACAGTAATACAGTCAGTGGCTCTGTGGTCGACTGTAACACAGTCAGTGGCTCTGTGGTCGACTGTTATACAGTCAGTGGCTCTGTGGTCGACTGTAACACAGTCAGCGGCTCTGTGGTCGACTGTTATACAGTCAGCGGCTCTGTGGTCGACTGTCGTACAGTCAGTGGCTCTGTGGTCAACAGTAATACAGTCAGTGGCTCTGTGGTCGACTGTCATACAGTCAGTGGCTCTGTGGTCAACTAATACAGTCAGTGGCTCTGTGGTCAACAGTAATACAGTCAGTGGCTCTGTTGTCGACCGTCATACAGTCAGTGGCTCTGTGGTCAACTAATACAGTCAGTGGCTCTGTGGTCAACTAATACAGTCAGTGACTCTGTGGTCAACTAATACAGTCAGTGGCTCTGTGGTCGACTGTTATACAGTCAGTGGCTCTGTGGTCGACTGTTATACAGTCAGTGGCTCTGTGGTCGACTGCCATACAGTCAGTGGCTCTGTGGTCGACTGTAATACAGTCAGTGGCTCTGTGGTCGACTGTAATACAGTCAGTGGCTCTGTGGTCGACTGTTATAAATCAGTGGCTTTGTGGTCGACTGTTATAAATCAGTGGCTTTGTGGTCAACTAATACAGTCAGTGGCTCTGTGGTCGACTGTTATACAGTCAGTGGCTCTGTGGTCAACAGTAATACAGTCAGTGGCTCTGTGGTCGACTGTAACACAGTCAGTGGCTCTGTGGTCGACTGTTATACAGTCAGCGGCTCTGTGGTCGACTGTCATACAGTCAGTGGCTCTGTGGTCAACTAATACAGTCAGTGACTCTGTGGTCAACAGTAATACAGTCAGTGGCTCTGTGGTCGACTGTAACACAGTCAGTGGCTCTGTGGTCGACTGTAACACAGTCAGCGGCTCTGTGGTCGACTGTTATACAGTCAGCGGCTCTGTGGTCGACTGTCATACAGTCAGTGGCTCTGTGGTCAACAGTAATACAGTCAGTGGCTCTGTGGTCGACTGTCATACAGTCAGTGGCTCTGTGGTCAACTAATACAGTCAGTGGCTCTGTGGTCAACTAATACAGTCAGTGGCTATGTGGTCAACAGTAATACAGTCAGCGGCTCTGTGGTCAACAGTAATACAGTCAGCGGCTCTGTGGTCAACTGTAACACAGTCAGCGGCTCTGTGGTCAACAGTAATACAGTCAGCGGCTCTGTGGTCAACAGTAATACAGTCAGCGGCTCTGTGGTCAACAGTAATACAGTCAGCGCCTCTGTGGTCAACAGTAATACAGTCAGTGACTCTGTGGTCAACAGTAATACAGTCAGCGGCTCTGTGGTCAACAGTAATACAGTCAGTGGCTCTGTGGTCAACAGTAATACAGTCAGCGGCTCTGTGGTCAACAGTAATACAGTCAGCGGCTCTGTGGTCAACAGTAATACAGTCAGCGGCTCTGTGGTCAACAGTAATACAGTCAGCGGCTCTGTGGTCAACAGTAATACAGTCAGTGGCTCTGTGGTCAACTGTAACACAGTCAGCGGCTCTGTGGTCAACAGTAATACAGTCAGTGACTCTGTGGTCAACAGTAATACAGTCAGTGACTCTGTGGTCAACAGTAATACAGTCAGCGGCTCTGTGGTCAACAGTAATACAGTCAGCGGCTCTGTGGTCAACTAATACAGTCAGCGGCTCTGTGGTCAACAGTAATACAGTCAGCGGCTCTGTGGTCAACAGTAATACAGTCAGCGGCTCTGTGGTCAACAGTAATACAGTCAGCGGCTCTGTGGTCAACAGTAATACAGTCAGCGGCTCTGTGGTCAACAGTAATACAGTCAGCGGCTCTGTGGTCAACAGTAATACAGTCAGCGGCTCTGTGGTCAACAGTAATACAGTCAGCGGCTCTGTGGTCAACAGTAATACAGTCAGTGGCTCTGTGGTCAACTGTAACACAGTCAGCGGCTCTGTGGTCAACAGTAATACAGTCAGTGACTCTGTGGTCAACAGTAATACAGTCAGCGGCTCTGTGGTGAACAGTAATACAGTCAGCGGCTCTGTGGTCAACTAATACAGTCAGCGGCTCTGTGGTCAACAGTAATACAGTCAACGGCTCTGTGGTCAACAGTAATACAGTCAGCGGCTCTGTGGTCAACAGTAATACAGTCAGCGGCTCTGTGGTCAACAGTAATACAGTCAGCGGCTCTGTGGTCAACAGTAATACAGTCAGCGGCTCTGTGGTCAACAGTAATACAGTCAGCGGCTCTGTGGTCAACAGTAATACAGTCAGTGACTCTGTGGTCAACAGTAATACAGTCAGCGGCTCTGTGGTCAACAGTAATACAGTCAGCGGCTCTGTGGTCAACAGTAATACAGTCAGCGGCTCTATGGTCAACAGTAATACAGTCAGCGGCTCTGTGGTCAACAGTAATACAGTCAGTGGCTCTGTGGTCAACTGTAACACAGTCAGCGGCTCTGTGGTCAACAGTAATACAGTCAGTGACTCTGTGGTCAACAGTAATACAGTCAGTGACTCTGTGGTCAACAGTAATACAGTCAGCGGCTCTGTGGTCAACAGTAATACAGTCAGCGGCTCTGTGGTCAACTAATACAGTCAGCGGCTCTGTGGTCAACAGTAATACAGTCAGCGGCTCTGTGGTCAACAGTAATACAGTCAGCGGCTCTGTGGTCAACAGTAATACAGTCAGCGGCTCTGTGGTCAACAGTAATACAGTCAGCGGCTCTGTGGTCAACAGTAATACAGTCAGCGGCTCTGTGGTCAACAGTAATACAGTCAGCGGCTCTGTGGTCAACAGTAATACAGTCAGCGGCTCTGTGGTCAACAGTAATACAGTCAGTGACTCTGTGGTCAACAGTAATACAGTCAGCGGCTCTGTGGTCAACAGTAATACAGTCAGCGGCTCTGTGGTCAACAGTAATACAGTCAGTGGCTCTGTGGTCAACAGTAATACAGTCAGTGGCTCTGTGGTCAACAGTAATACAGTCAGTGACTCTGTGGTCAACAGTAATACAGTCAGTGACTCTGTGGTCAACAGTAATACAGTCAGCGGCTCTGTGGTCAACAGTAATACAGTCAGCGGCTCTGTGGTCAACTAATACAGTCAGCGGCTCTGTGGTCAACAGTAATACAGTCAGCGGCTCTGTGGTCAACAGTAATACAGTCAGCGGCTCTGTGGTCAACAGTAATACAGTCAGCGGCTCTGTGGTCAACAGTAATACAGTCAGCGGCTCTGTGGTCAACAGTAATACAGTCAGCGGCTCTGTGGTCAACAGTAATACAGTCAGCGGCTCTGTGGTCAACAGTAATACAGTCAGCGGCTCTGTGGTCAACAGTAATACAGTCAGCGGCTCTGTGGTCAACAGTAATACAGTCAGTGGCTCTGTGGTCAACTGTAACACAGTCAGCGGCTCTGTTGTCAACAGTAATACAGTCAGTGACGCTGTGGTCAACAGTAATACAGTCAGTGACTCTGTGGTCAACAGTAATACAGTCAGCGGCTCTGTGGTCAACAGTAATACAGTCAGCGGCTCTGTGGTCAACTAATACAGTCAGCGGCTCTGTGGTCAACAGTAATACAGTCAGCGGCTCTGTGGTCAACAGTAATACAGTCAGCGGCTCTGTGGTCAACAGTAATACAGTCAGCGGCTCTGTGGTCAACAGTAATACAGTCAGCGGCTCTGTGGTCAACAGTAATACAGTCAGCGGCTCTGTGGTCAACAGTAATACAGTCAGCGGCTCTGTGGTCAACAGTAATACAGTCAGCGGCTCTGTGGTCAACAGTAATACAGTCAGCGGCTCTGTGGTCAACAGTAATACAGTCAGCGGCTCTGTGGTCAACAGTAATACAGTCAGTGACTCTGTGGTCAACAGTAATACAGTCAGCGGCTCTGTGGTCAACAGTAATACAGTCAGTGACTCTGTGGTCAACAGTAATACAGTCAGCGGCTCTGTGGTCAACAGTAATACAGTCAGCGGCTCTGTGGTCAACAGTAATACAGTCAGTGGCTCTGTGGTCAACAGTAATACAGTCAGTGGCTCTGTGGTCAACAGTAATACAGTCAGTGACTCTGTGGTCAACAGTAATACAGTCAGTGACTCTGTGGTCAACAGTAATACAGTCAGCGGCTCTGTGGTCAACAGTAATACAGTCAGCGGCTCTGTGGTCAACTAATACAGTCAGCGGCTCTGTGGTCAACAGTAATACAGTCAGCGGTTCTGTGGTCAACAGTAATACAGTCAGCGGCTCTGTGGTCAACAGTAATACAGTCAGCGGCTCTGTGGTCAACAGTAATACAGTCAGCGGCTCTGTGGTCAACAGTAATACAGTCAGCGCTCTGTGGTCAACAGTAATACAGTCAGCGGCTCTGTGGTCAACAGTAATACAGTCAGCGGCTCTGTGGTCAACAGTAATACAGTCAGTGGCTCTTTGGTCAACTGTAACACAGTCAGCGGCTCTGTGGTCAACAGTAATACAGTCAGTGACTCTGTGGTCAACAGTAATACAGTCAGTGACTCTGTGGTCAACAGTAATACAGTCAGCGGCTCTGTGGTCAACAGTAATACAGTCAGCGGCTCTGTGGTCAACTAATACAGTCAGCGGCTCTGTGGTCAACAGTAATACAGTCAGCGGCTCTGTGGTCAACAGTAATACAGTCAGCGGCTCTGTGGTCAACAGTAATACAGTCAGCGGCTCTGTGGTCAACAGTAATACAGTCAGCGGCTCTGTGGTCAACAGTAATACAGTCAGCGGCTCTGTGGTCAACAGTAATACAGTCAGCGGCTCTGTGGTCAACAGTAATACAGTCAGCGGCTCTGTGGTCAACAGTAATACAGTCAGCGGCTCTGTGGTCAACAGTAATACAGTCAGCGGCTCTGTGGTCAACAGTAATACAGTCAGTGACTCTGTGGTCAACAGTAATACAGTCAGCGGCTCTGTGGTCAACAGTAATACAGTCAGCGGCTCTGTGGTCAACAGTAATACAGTCAGCGGCTCTGTGGTCAACAGTAATACAGTCAGCGGCTCTGTGGTCAACAGTAATACAGTCAGTGGCTCTGTGGTCAACTGTAACACAGTCAGCGGCTCTGTTGTCAACAGTAATACAGTCAGTGACGCTGTGGTCAACAGTAATACAGTCAGTGACTCTGTGGTCAACAGTAATACAGTCAGTGACTCTGTGGTCAACAGTAATACAGTCAGCGGCTCTGTGGTCAACAGTAATACAGTCAGCGGCTCTGTGGTCAACAGTAATACAGTCAGTGGCTCTGTGGTCAACAGTAATACAGTCAGTGGCTCTGTGGTCAACAGTAATACAGTCAGTGACTCTGTGGTCAACAGTAATACAGTCAGTGACTCTGTGGTCAACAGTAATACAGTCAGCGGCTCTGTGGTCAACAGTAATACAGTCAGCGGCTCTGTGGTCAACTAATACAGTCAGCGGCTCTGTGGTCAACAGTAATACAGTCAGCGGTTCTGTGGTCAACAGTAATACAGTCAGCGGCTCTGTGGTCAACAGTAATACAGTCAGCGGCTCTGTGGTCAACAGTAATACAGTCAGCGGCTCTGTGGTCAACAGTAATACAGTCAGCGGCTCTGTGGTCAACAGTAATACAGTCAGCGGCTCTGTGGTCAACAGTAATACAGTCAGCGGCTCTGTGGTCAACAGTAATACAGTCAGTGGCTCTTTGGTCAACTGTAACACAGTCAGCGGCTCTGTGGTCAACAGTAATACAGTCAGTGACTCTGTGGTCAACAGTAATACAGTCAGTGACTCTGTGGTCAACAGTAATACAGTCAGCGGCTCTGTGGTCAACAGTAATACAGTCAGCGGCTCTGTGGTCAACTAATACAGTCAGCGGCTCTGTGGTCAACAGTAATACAGTCAGCGGCTCTGTGGTCAACAGTAATACAGTCAGCGGCTCTGTGGTCAACAGTAATACAGTCAGCGGCTCTGTGGTCAACAGTAATACAGTCAGCGGCTCTGTGGTCAACAGTAATACAGTCAGCGGCTCTGTGGTCAACAGTAATACAGTAAGCGGCTCTGTGGTCAACAGTAATACAGTCAGCGGCTCTGTGGTCAACAGTAATACAGTCAGCGGCTCTGTGGTCAACAGTAATACAGTCAGCGGCTCTGTGGTCAACAGTAATACAGTCAGCGGCTCTGTGGTCAACAGTAATACAGTCAGTGACTCTGTGGTCAACAGTAATACAGTCAGTGACTCTGTGGTCAACAGTAATACAGTCAGCGGCTCTGTGGTCAACAGTAATACAGTCAGCGGCTCTGTGGTCAACTAATACAGTCAGCGGCTCTGTGGTCAACAGTAATACAGTCAGCGGCTCTGTGGTCAACAGTAATACAGTCAGCGGCTCTGTGGTCAACAGTAATACAGTCAGCGGCTCTGTGGTCAACTAATACAGTCAGCGGCTCTGTGGTCAACAGTAATACAGTCAGCGGCTCTGTTGTCAACAGTAATACAGTCAGTGACGCTGTGTTCAACAGTAATACAGTCAGTGACTCTGTGGTCAACAGTAATACAGTCAGCGGCTCTGTGGTCAACAGTAATACAGTCAGCGGCTCTGTGGTCAACTAATACAGTCAGCGGCTCTGTGGTCAACAGTAATACAGTCAGCGGCTCTGTGGTCAACAGTAATACAGTCAGCGGCTCTGTGGTCAACAGTAATACAGTCAGCGGCTCTGTGGTCAACAGTAATACAGTCAGCGGCTCTGTGGTCAACAGTAATACAGTCAGCGGCTCTGTGGTCAACAGTAATACAGTCAGCGGCTCTGTGGTCAACAGTAATACAGTCAGCGGCTCTGTGGTCAACAGTAATACAGTCAGTGACTCTGTGGTCAACAGTAATACAGTCAGCGGCTCTGTGGTCAACAGTAATACAGTCAGCGACTCTGTGGTCAACAGTAATACAGTCAGCGGCTCTGTGGTCAACAGTAATACAGTCAGCGGCTCTGTGGTCAACAGTAATACAGTCAGTGGCTCTGTGGTCAACAGTAATACAGTCAGTGGCTCTGTGGTCAACAGTAATACAGTCAGTGACTCTGTGGTCAACAGTAATACAGTCAGTGACTCTGTGGTCAACAGTAATACAGTCAGCGGGTCTGTGGTCAACAGTAATACAGTCAGCGGCTCTGTGGTCAACTAATACAGTCAGCGGCTCTGTGGTCAACAGTAATACAGTCAGCGGTTCTGTGGTCAACAGTAATACAGTCAGCGGCTCTGTGGTCAACAGTAATACAGTCAGCGGCTCTGTGGTCAACAGTAATACAGTCAGCGGCTCTGTGGTCAACAGTAATACAGTCAGCGGCTCTGTGGTCAACAGTAATACAGTCAGCGGCTCTGTGGTCAACAGTAATACAGTCAGCGGCTCTGTGGTCAACAGTAATACAGTCAGTGGCTCTTTGGTCAACTGTAACACAGTCAGCGGCTCTGTGGTCAACAGTAATACAGTCAGTGACTCTGTGGTCAACAGTAATACAGTCAGTGACTCTGTGGTCAACAGTAATACAGTCAGCGGCTCTGTGGTCAACAGTAATACAGTCAGCGGCTCTGTGGTCAACTAATACAGTCAGCGGCTCTGTGGTCAACAGTAATACAGTCAGCGGCTCTGTGGTCAACTAATACAGTCAGCGGCTCTGTGGTCAACAGTAATACAGTCAGCGGCTCTGTGGTCAACAGTAATACAGTCAGCGGCTCTGTGGTCAACAGTAATACAGTCAGCGGCTCTGTGGTCAACAGTAATACAGTCAGCGGCTCTGTGGTCAACAGTAATACAGTCAGCGGCTCTGTGGTCAACAGTAATACAGTCAGCGGCTCTGTGGTCAACAGTAATACAGTCAGCGGCTCTGTGGTCAACAGTAATACAGTCAGCGGCTCTGTGGTCAACAGTAATACAGTCAGCGGCTCTGTGGTCAACAGTAATACAGTCAGCGGCTCTGTGGTCAACAGTAATACAGTCAGTGGCTCTGTGGTCAACTGTAACACAGTCAGTGGCTCTGTGGTCAACAGTAATACAGTCAGCGGCTCTGTGGTCAACAGTAATACAGTCAGTGGCTCTGTGGTCAACAGTAATACAGTCAGCGGCTCTGTGGTCAACAGTAATACAGGCAGCGGCTCTGTGGTCAACAGTAATACAGTCAGTGACTCTGTGGTCAACAGTAATACAGTCAGTGACTCTGTGGTCAACAGTAATACAGTCAGCGGCTCTGTGGTCAACAGTAATACAGTCATCGGCTCTGTGGTCAACAGTAATACAGTCAGCGGCTCTGTGGTCAACAGTAATACAGTCAGCGGCTCTGTGGTCAACAGTAATACAGTCAGCGGCTCTGTGGTCAACAGTAATACAGTCAGCGGCTCTGTGGTCAACAGTAATACAGTCAGCGGCTCTGTGGTCAACAGTAATACAGTCAGCGGCTCTGTGGTCAACAGTAATACAGTCAGCGGCTCTGTGGTCAACAGTAATACAGTCAGGACTCTGTGGTCAACAGTAATACAGTCAGTGGCTCTGTGGTCAACAGTAATACAGTCAGCGGCTCTGTGGTCAACTGTAACACAGCAGCGGCTCTGTGGTCAACAGTAATACAGTCAGCGGCTCTGTGGTCAACAGTAATACAGTCAGCGGCTCTGTGGTCAACAGTAATACAGTCAGCGGCTCTGTGGTCAACTAATACAGTCAGCGGCTCTGTGGTCAACTAATACAGTCAGCGGCTCTGTGGTCAACTAATACAGTCAGCGGCTCTGTGGTCAACAGTAATACAGTCAGCGGCTCTGTGGTCAACTAATACAGTCAGCGGCTCTGTGGTCAACTAATACAGTCAGCGGCTCTGTGGTCAACTAATACAGTCAGCGGCTCTGTGGTCAACTAATACAGTCAGCGGCTCTGTGGTCAACTAATACAGTCAGCGGCTCTGTGGTCAACTAATACAGTCAGTGGCTCTGTGGTCAACAGTAATATAGTCAGCGGCTCTGTGGTCAACAGTAATACAGTCAGCGGCTCTGTGGTCAACTAATACAGTCAGCGGCTCTGTGGTCAACTAATACAGTCAGCGGCTCTGTGGTCAACAGTAATACAGTCAGCGGCTCTGTGGTCAACTAATACAGTCAGCGGCTCTGTGGTCAACAGTAATACAGTCAGTGGCTCTGTGGTCAACTAATACAGTCAGCGGCTCTGTGGTCAACAGTAATACAGTCAGTGACTCTGTGGCCAACAGTAATACAGTCAGCGGCTCTGTGGTCAACAGTAAAACAGTCAGCGGCTCTGTGGTCAACTAATACAGTCAGCGGCTCTGTGGTCAACTAATACAGTCAGTGGCTCTGTGGTCAACTAATACAGTCAGCGGCTCTGTGGTCAACTAATACAGTCAGCGGCTCTGTGGTCAACAGTAATACAGTCAGCGGCTCTGTGGTCAACTAATACAGTCAGCGGCTCTGTGGTCAACAGTAATAAAGTCAGCGGCTCTGTGGTCAACAGTAATACAGTCAGCGGCTCTGTGGTCAACTGTAATACAGTCAGTGACTCTGTGGTCAACAGTAATACAGTCAGTGGCTCTGTGGTCAACAGTAATACAGTCAGCGGCTCTGTGGTCAACAGTAATACAGTCAGTGGCTCTGTGGTCAACAGTAATACAGTCAGCGGCTCTGTGGTCAACAGTAATACAGTCAGCGGCTCTGTGGTCAACAGTAATACAGTCAGTGACTCTGTGGTCAACAGTAATACAGTCAGTGACTCTGTGGTCAACAGTAATACAGTCAGCGGCTCTGTGGTCAACAGTAATACAGTCATCGGCTCTGTGGTCAACAGTAATACAGTCAGCGGCTCTGTGGTCAACAGTAATACAGTCAGCGGCTCTGTGGTCAACAGTAATACAGTCAGCGGCTCTGTGGTCAACAGTAATACAGTCAGCGGCTCTGTGGTCAACAGTAATACAGTCAGCGGCTCTGTGGTCAACAGTAATACAGTCAGTGACTCTGTGGTCAACAGTAATACAGTCAGCGGGTCTGTGGTCAACAGTAATACAGTCAGCGGCTCTGTGGTCAACTAATACAGTCAGCGGCTCTGTGGTCAACAGTAATACAGTCAGCGGTTCTGTGGTCAACAGTAATACAGTCAGCGGCTCTGTGGTCAACAGTAATACAGTCAGCGGCTCTGTGGTCAACAGTAATACAGTCAGCGGCTCTGTGGTCAACAGTAATACAGTCAGCGGCTCTGTGGTCAACAGTAATACAGTCAGCGGCTCTGTGGTCAACAGTAATACAGTCAGCGGCTCTGTGGTCAACAGTAATACAGTCAGTGGCTCTTTGGTCAACTGTAACACAGTCAGCGGCTCTGTGGTCAACAGTAATACAGTCAGTGACTCTGTGGTCAACAGTAATACAGTCAGTGACTCTGTGGTCAACAGTAATACAGTCAGCGGCTCTGTGGTCAACAGTAATACAGTCAGCGGCTCTGTGGTCAACTAATACAGTCAGCGGCTCTGTGGTCAACAGTAATACAGTCAGCGGCTCTGTGGTCAACAGTAATACAGTCAGCGGCTCTGTGGTCAACAGTAATACAGTCAGCGGCTCTGTGGTCAACAGTAATACAGTCAGCGGCTCTGTGGTCAACAGTAATACAGTCAGCGGCTCTGTGGTCAACAGTAATACAGTCAGCGGCTCTGTGGTCAACAGTAATACAGTCAGCGGCTCTGTGGTCAACAGTAATACAGTCAGTGACTCTGTGGTCAACAGTAATACAGTCAGCGGCTCTGTGGTCAACTAATACAGTCAGCGGCTCTGTGGTCAACAGTAATACAGTCAGCGGCTCTGTGGTCAACAGTAATACAGTCAGCGGCTCTGTGGTCAACAGTAATACAGTCAGCGGCTCTGTGGTCAACAGTAATACAGTCAGCGGCTCTGTGGTCAACAGTAATACAGTCAGCGGCTCTGTGGTCAACAGTAATACAGTCAGCGGCTCTGTGGTCAACAGTAATACAGTCAGCGGCTCTGTGGTCAACAGTAATACAGTCAGTGGCTCTGTGGTCAACTGTAAACACAGTCAGTGGCTCTGTGGTCAACAGTAATACAGTCAGCGGCTCTGTGGTCAACAGTAATACAGTCAGTGGCTCTGTGGTCAACAGTAATACAGTCAGCGGCTCTGTGGTCAACAGTAATACAGGCAGCGGCTCTGTGGTCAACAGTAATACAGTCAGTGACTCTGTGGTCAACAGTAATACAGTCAGTGACTCTGTGGTCAACAGTAATACAGTCAGCGGCTCTGTGGTCAACAGTAATACAGTCATCGGCTCTGTGGTCAACAGTAATACAGTCAGCGGCTCTGTGGTCAACAGTAATACAGTCAGCGGCTCTGTGGTCAACAGTAATACAGTCAGCGGCTCTGTGGTCAACAGTAATACAGTCAGCGGCTCTGTGGTCAACAGTAATACAATCAGCGGCTCTGTGGTCAACAGTAATACAGTCAGCGGCTCTGTGGTCAACAGTAATACAGTCAGTGGCTCTGTGGTCAACAGTAATACAGTCAGCGGCTCTGTGGTCAACAGTAATACAGTCAGTGACTCTGTGGTCAACAGTAATACAGTCAGTGGCTCTGTGGTCAACAGTAATACAGTCAGCGGCTCTGTGGTCAACTGTAACACAGCCAGCGGCTCTGTGGTCAACAGTAATACAGTCAGCGGCTCTGTGGTCAACAGTAATACAGTCAGCGGCTCTGTGGTCAACTGTAATACAGTCAGCGGCTCTGTGGTCAACTAATACAGTCAGCGGCTCTGTGGTCAACTAATACAGTCAGCGGCTCTGTGGTCAACAGTAATACAGTCAGCGGCTCTGTGGTCAACTAATACAGTCAGCGGCTCTGTGGTCAACTAATACAGTCAGCGGCTCTGTGGTCAACTAATACAGTCAGCGGCTCTGTGGTCAACTAATACAGTCAGCGGCTCTGTGGTCAACTAATACAGTCAGTGGCTCTGTGGTCAACAGTAATATAGTCAGCGGCTCTGTGGTCAACAGTAATACAGTCAGCGGCTCTGTGGTCAACTAATACAGTCAGCGGCTCTGTGGTCAACTAATACAGTCAGCGGCTCTGTGGTCAACAGTAATACAGTCAGCGGCTCTGTGGTCAACTAATACAGTCAGCGGCTCTGTGGTCAACAGTAATACAGTCAGTGGCTCTGTGGTCAACTAATACAGTCAGCGGCTCTGTGGTCAACAGTAATACAGTCAGTGACTCTGTGGCCAACAGTAATACAGTCAGCGGCTCTGTGGTCAACAGTAATACAGTCAGCGGCTCTGTGGTCAACTAATACAGTCAGCGGCTCTGTGGTCAACTAATACAGTCAGTGGCTCTGTGGTCAACTAATACAGTCAGCGGCTCTGTGGTCAACTAATACAGTCAGCGGCTCTGTGGTCAACAGTAATACAGTCAGCGGCTCTGTGGTCAACTAATACAGTCAGCGGCTCTGTGGTCAACAGTAATAAAGTCAGCGGCTCTGTGGTCAACAGTAATACAGTCAGCGGCTCTGTGGTCAACTGTAATACAGTCAGTGACTCTGTGGTCAACAGTAATACAGTCAGTGGCTCTGTGGTCAACAGTAATACAGTCAGCGGCTCTGTGGTCAACAGTAATACAGTCAGTGGCTCTGTGGTCAACAGTAATACAGTCAGCGGCTCTGTGGTCAACAGTAATACAGTCAGCGGCTCTGTGGTCAACAGTAATACAGTCAGTGACTCTGTGGTCAACAGTAATACAGTCAGTGACTCTGTGGTCAACAGTAATACAGTCAGCGGCTCTGTGGTCAACAGTAATACAGTCATCGGCTCTGTGGTCAACAGTAATACAGTCAGCGGCTCTGTGGTCAACAGTAATACAGTCAGCGGGCTCTGTGGTCAACAGTAATACAGTCAGCGGCTCTGTGGTCAACAGTAATACAGTCAGCGGCTCTGTGGTCAACAGTAATACAGTCAGCGGCTCTGTGGTCAACAGTAATACAGTCAGCGGCTCTGTGGTCAACTGTAATACAGTCAGCGGCTCTGTGGTCAACTAATACAGTCAGCGGCTCTGTGGTCAACTAATACAGTCAGCGGCTCTGTGGTCAACAGTAATACAGTCAGCGGCTCTGTGGTCAACTAATACAGTCAGCGGCTCTGTGGTCAACTAATACAGTCAGCGGCTCTGTGGTCAACTAATACAGTCAGCGGCTCTGTGGTCAACTAATACAGTCAGCGGCTCTGTGGTCAACTAATACAGTCAGTGGCTCTGTGGTCAACAGTAATATAGTCAGCGGCTCTGTGGTCAACAGTAATACAGTCAGCGGCTCTGTGGTCAACTAATACAGTCAGCGGCTCTGTGGTCAACTAATACAGTCAGCGGCTCTGTGGTCAACAGTAATACAGTCAGCGGCTCTGTGGTCAACTAATACAGTCAGCGGCTCTGTGGTCAACAGTAATACAGTCAGTGGCTCTGTGGTCAACTAATACAGTCAGCGGCTCTGTGGTCAACTAATACAGTCAGCGGCTCTGTGGTCAACTAATACAGTCAGCGGCTCTGTGGTCAACTAATACAGTCAGCGGCTCTGTGGTCAACTAATACAGTCAGCGGCTCTGTGGTCAACTAATACAGTCAGCGGCTCTGTGGTCAACAGTAATACAGTCAGCGGCTCTGTGGTCAACAGTAATACAGTCAGCGGCTCTGTGGTCAACTAATACAGTCAGCGGCTCTGTGGTCAACTAATACAGTCAGCGGCTCTGTGGTCAACAGTAATACAGTCAGCGGCTCTGTGGTCAACTAATACAGTCAGCGGCTCTGTGGTCAACAGTAATACAGTCAGTGGCTCTGTGGTCAACTAATACAGTCAGCGGCTCTGTGGTCAACAGTAATACAGTCAGTGACTCTGTGGCCAACAGTAATACAGTCAGCGGCTCTGTGGTCAACAGTAATACAGTCAGCGGCTCTGTGGTCAACTAATACAGTCAGCGGCTCTGTGGTCAACTAATACAGTCAGTGGCTCTGTGGTCAACTAATACAGTCAGCGGCTCTGTGGTCAACTAATACAGTCAGCGGCTCTGTGGTCAACAGTAATACAGTCAGCGGCTCTGTGGTCAACAGTAATACAGTCAGTGGCTCTGTGGTCAACAGTAATACAGTCAGCGGCTCTGTGGTCAACTAATACAGTCAGCGGCTCTGTGGTCAACAGTAATACAGTCAGCGGCTCTGTGGTCAACTAATACAGTCAGCGGCTCTGTGGTCAACAGTAATACAGTCAGTGGCTCTGTGGTCAACTAATACAGTCAGCGGCTCTGTGGTCAACTAATACAGTCAGCGGCTCTGTGGTCAACAGTAATACAGTCAGCGGCTCTGTGGTCAACAGTAATACAGTCAGCGGCTCTGTGGTCAACTAATACAGTCAGTGACTCTGTGGTCAACTAATACAGTCAGCGGCTCTGTGGTCAACTAATACAGTCAGCGGCTCTGTGGTCAACTAATACAGTCAGTGACTCTGTGGTCAACTAATACAGTCAGCGGCTCTGTGGTCAAGAGGTTGAACTTTATTATAATACCGCAGACAGAACATCGTTCTTCAGGTCAAGTACCTCGTCTCGTTGCTCTGTTGTGACAGTGGACGTGTTGTTGTGGTGATGGGTGTTTTCTGAAGAGAAGTAACAGTGTGTTACCTCATTAAATGTGGTTGAATCATCTTTGTTTTGGTTTGTTTTCAAGCCTGTACTCATTTTTGCTAATTGGGAGCAAATTATTCAAGTTTTTCAAACTCTGGGAGCTGAGAAGGCAGAGTTTGGGTCTCATTATGTGTGTGTGTGTGTGTGAGTGCGTGTGTGCACGCGCCACCTACAGTGCCAGTATGTATTTTTTGAGTGCCAACCTGATGTTTCTGAAGGATGTGGCCCGTACTAAGCATTTAACGCTTGGCAGAGTCTCCTTGCTTGCTAGCTCAGTGAGTAGAGGTGTTAGCATCGTGCCGTGGCGCATCTCGGCTACACCAGAGGAGCTTGTGCAGTAGCCTCAGAGGAAGCCAGAACCAGTGACTGAGACCATCTAGTATGAGTGCGGCATGACTTGAAGTAGGAGAGAAAGCTGGAACGCGTCCCAAATGGCATCCCAATGCCTAAAATAGCACTATGGACTCGGGTCAGAGTTAGGGGACTATGAAGGGAACATGGAGCCGTTTGGGACGCTGCCCTACTGTGCACTGCGCTTTGACAACGAGGTCAGGCCGAAGGAGTTTTTTTGTTGTTGTTCCCTAAAGCAGAAGATATGGTTGTGCTCGTTGTCTAACCAGGGCGAAACCATGGCAACATCAGGGCATTTAGCCTGTCTCGTAGAGAGAGATAGTTAGAGGGGTATAACATCAGGGCATTTAGCCTGTCTCAAAGAGCTAGATAGTTAGAGGGGTATAACATCAGGGCATTTAGCCTGTCTCAAAGAGCTAGATAGTTAGAGGGGTATAACATCAGTGCATTTAGCCTGTCTCAAAGAGCTAGATAGTTAGAGGGGTATAACATCAGGGCATTTAGCCTGTCTCATAGAGAGAGATAGTTAGATGGGTATAACATCAGGGCATTTAGCCTGTCTCATAGAGAGGAGATAGTTAGAGGGGTATAACATCAGGGCATTTAGCCTGTCTCATAGAGAGAGATAGTTAGTGGGTATAAGTGGAGTACAGAGGAGGAGTGGATAGGAGAGGAGAAGTAGAGAGGAGAGGAGGAGAGAGGATAAAAGGAGAGGAGAGGAGGAGGAGTGGAGAGGTGGAGTAGAGAGGAGAGGAGGAAGAGAGAGGAGATGAGATAAGAGAGGAGGAGAGAGGAGAGGGGGAGGAGTGGAGAGGTGGAGTACAGAGGAGGAGTGGATAGGAGAGGAGGAGTAGAGAGGAGAGGAGGAGAGAGGATAGAAGGAGAGGAGAGGAGGAGGAGTGGAGAGGTGGAGTAGAGAAGAGAGGAGGAAGAGAGAGGAGATGAGAGGAGGAAGAGAGTGGAGAGGAGAGGTGGAGTAGAGAGGAGGAGGAGAGAGGAGATGAGGAAGAGAGAGGAGAGGAGGAGAGAGGAGAGGAGAGGAGGAGTGGAGAGGAGGATGAGAGAGGAGAGAGGAGAGGAGGAAGAGAGAGGAGAGAAGAGGTGGAGTAGAGAGGAGAGGAGGAAGAGAGAGGAGAGGAGAGGAGGAGTGGAGAGGAGGATGAGAGAGGAGAGAGGAGAGGAGGAAGAGAGAGGAGAGAAGAGGTGGAGTAGAGAAGAGAGGAGGAAGAGAGAGGAGAGGAGGAAGAGAGTGGAGAGGGGAGGTGGAGTAGAGAGGAGAGGAGTAAGAGATAGGAGAGGAGGAGTGGAGAGGAGAGAAGGAAGAGAGAGGAGAGGAGGAGGAGAGAGGGGAGAGGAGAGGAGGAGTAGAGAGGAGAGGAGGAGGAGAGGAGGAGGAGAGTAGAGAGGAGGAGGAGAGGAGAGGAGGAGTTGAGGATAGGAGGAGAGGTGTAGAGAGGAGAGGAGAGGAGGAGAGAGGAGGGGAGGAGAGGAGAGGAGGAGGAGAGAGGAGAGGTGGAGAGGAGAGGAGGATTAGAGAGGAGAGGGGAGTGGAGAGGAGTAAGAGATAGGAGAGGAGGAGTGGAGAGGAGAGAAGGAAGAGAGAGGAGAGGAGGAGGAGAGAGGAGAGAGGAGAGGAGGAGTAGAGAGGAGAGGAGGAGGAGAGGAGGACTAGAGAGGAGGAGGAGAGTAGAGAGGAGGAGGAGAGGAGAGGAGGAGGAGAGGATAGGAGGAGAGGAGGAGAGGTGTAGAGAGGAGAGGAGGAGAGAGGAGAGGAGGAGAGGAGTAGAGGTGGAGTAGAGAGGAGAGAATGAGAGAGGAGATTAGGAGAGGAGTAGAGGTGTAGAGAGGAGAGGAGGAGAGAGGAGAGGAGTAGAGGTGTAGAGAGGATAGGAGGAGAGGAGGAGAGGTGTAGAGAGGAGAGGAGGAGAGGAGTAGAGGTGGAGTAGAGAGGACAGAATGAGAGAGGACATTAGGAGAGGAGTAGAGGTGGAGTGTAAATAGAGTAATTTAATTGTTTTTAGTTTCAGAGTCTCTCTTAAATTGCTCTGTCTCTTTACACAGTGTTGAAATCTAAGCCATGTAAACAAGGTAGAGGTTAACAAGCCTCTTTCGTTCTGCACCAGCACAACGACACACACAGAGCCTCTGTCTCGTCCTATAAGCGCCAGACAGTGGTGATGGTGTTTTGGTGGGACAGAAGGTCAGTTACATAGACAGACTCATTCATTCCTGAACCTAGTCTCAATGTTTCCTCCCTGTTGACTACATCAGGAACAAACCTTTTCTTCCCTGTTAACTACATCAGGAACAAAACCTTTCCTCTGTGTTAACGACATCAGGAACAAACCTTTTCCTCTGTGTTAACGACATCAGGAACAAACCTTTTCCTCCCTGTTAACTACATCAGGAACAAACCTTTTCCTCCCTGTTAACTACATCAGGAACAAACCTTTTCCTCCCTGTTAACGACATCAGGAACAAACCTTTTCCACTGTGTTAACTACATCAGGAACAAACCTTTTCCTCCCTGTTAATGACATCAGGAACAAACCTTTTCCACTGTGTTAACGACATCAGGAACAAACCTTTTCCTCCCTGTTAACTACATCAAGAACAAACCTTTTCCTCCCTGTTAACTACATCAGGAACAAACCTTTTCCACTGTGTTAACTACATCAGGAACAAACCTTTTCCTCCCTGTTAACTACATCAGGAACAAACCTTTTCCTCCCTGTTAACTAAATCAGGAACAAACCTTTTCCACTGTGTTAACTACATCAGGAACAAACCTTTTCCTCCCTGTTAACGACATCAGGAACAAACCTTTTCCACTGTGTTAACGACATCAGGAACAAACCTTTTCCCTCCCTGTTAACGACATCAGGAACAAACCTTTTCCACTGTGTTAACGACATCAGGAACAAACCTTTTCCCTCCCTGTTAACGACATCAGGAACAAACCTTTTCCACTGTGTTAACGACATCAGGAACAAACCTTTTCCTCCCTGTTAACTACATCAAGAACAAACCTTTTCCTCCCTGTTAACTACATCAGGAACAAACCTTTTCCACTGTGTTAACTACATCAGGAACAAACCTTTTCCACTGTGTTAACTACATCAGGAACAAACCTTTTCCTCCCTGTTAACTACATCAGGAACAAACCTTTTCCTCCCTGTTAACTAAATCAGGAACAAACCTTTTCCACTGTGTTAACTACATCAGGAACAAACCTTTTCCTCCCTGTTAACGACATCAGGAACAAACCTTTTCCACTGTGTTAACGACATCAGGAACAAACCTTTTCCCTCCCTGTTAACGACATCAGGAACAAACCTTTTCCACTGTGTTAACAACATCAGGAACAAACCTTTTCCTCCCTGTTAACGACATCAGGAACAAACCTTTTCCTCCCTGTTAATGACATCAGGAACAAACCTTTTCCACTGTGTTAACGACATCAGGAACAAACCTTTTCCTCCCTGTTAACTACATCAAGAACAAACCTTTTCCTCCCTGTTAACTACATCAGGAACAAACCTTTTCCACTGTGTTAACTACATCAGGAACAAACCTTTTCCACTGTGATAACTACATCAGGAACAGACCTTTTCCTACCTGATAACTACATCAGGAACAAACCTTTTCCACTGTGTTAACTACATCAGGAACAAACCTTTTCCTCCCTGTTAATTACATCAGGAACAAACCTTTTCCTCCCTGTTAACGACATCAGGAACAAACATTTTCCTCTGTGTTAACTACATCAGGAACAAACCTTTTCCACTGTGTTAACTACATCAGGAACAAACCTTTTCCACTGTGTTAACGACATCAGGAACAAACCTTTTCCTCCCTGTTAACTACATCAAGAACAAACCTTTTCCTCCCTGTTAACTACATCAGGAACAAACCTTTTCCACTGTGTTAACTACATCAGGAACAAACCTTTTCCACTGTGATAACTACATCAGGAACAGACCTTTTCCTACCTGATAACTACATCAGGAACAAACCTTTTCCACTGTGTTAACTACATCAGGAACAAACCTTTTCCTCCCTGTTAATTACATCAGGAACAAACCTTTTCCTCCCTGTTAACGACATCAGGAACAAACATTTTCCTCTGTGTTAACTACATCAAGAACAAACACTTTCCTCCCTGTTAACTACATCAGGAACAAACCTTTTCCACTGTGTTAACGACATCAGGAACAAACCTTTTCCTCCCTGTTAACTACATCAAGAACAAACCTTTTCCACTGTGTTAACTACATCAGGAACAAACCTTTTCCACTGTGTTAACTACATCAGGAACAAACCTTTTCCTCCCTGTTAACTACATCAGGAACAAACCTTTTCCTCCCTGTTAACTAAATCAGGAACAAACCTTTTCCACTGTGTTAACTACATCAGGAACAAACCTTTTCCTCCCTGTTAACGACATCAGGAACAAACCTTTTCCACTGTGTTAACGACATCAGGAACAAACCTTTTCCTCCCTGTTAACGACATCAGGAACAAACCTTTTCCTCTGTGTTAACAACATCAGGAACAAACCTTTTCCTCCCTGTTAACTACATCAGGAACAAACCTTTTCCACCGTGTTAACTACATCAGGAACAAACCTTTTCCACTGTGATAACTACATCAGGAACAGACCTTTTCCTACCTGATAACTACATCAGGAACAAACCTTTTCCACTGTGTTAACTACATCAGGAACAAACCTTTTCCTCCCTGTTAACTACATCAGGAACAAACCTTTTCCTCCCTGTTAACGACATCAGGAACAAACATTTTCCTCTGTGTTAACTACATCAGGAACAAACCTTTTCCACTGTGTTAACTACATCAGGAACAAACATTTTCCACTGTGTTAACGACATCAGGAACAAACCTTTTCATCCCAGTTAACTACATCAAGAACAAACACTTTCCTCCCTGTTAACTACATCAGGAACAAACCTTTTCCACTGTGTTAACGACATCAGGAACAAACCTTTTCCTCCCTGTTAACTACATCAAGAACAAACCTTTTCCACTGTGTTAACTACATCAGGAACAAACCTTTTCCACTGTGTTAACTACATCAGGAACAAACCTTTTCCTCCCTGTTAACTACATCAAGAACAAACCTTTTCCTCCCTGTTAACTACATCAGGAACAAACCTTTTCCACTGTGTTAACTACATCAGGAACAAACCTTTTCCTCCCTGTTAACTACATCAGGAACAAACCTTTTCCTCCCTGTTAACTAAATCAGGAACAAACATTTTCCACTGCGTTAACTACATCAGGAACAAACCTTTTCCTCCCTGTTAACGACATCAGGAAGAAACCTTTTCCACTGTGTTAACGACATCAGGAACAAACCTTTTCCCTCCCTGTTAACGACATCAGGAACAAACCTTTTCCTCTGTGTTAACAACATCAGGAACAAACCTTTTCCTCAATGTTAACGACATCAGGAACAAACCTTTTCCACTGTGTTAACGACATCAGGAACAAACCTTTTCCTCCCTGTTAACTACATAAGGAACAAACCTTTTCCTCCCTGTTAACTACATCAGGAACAAACCTTTTCCACTGTGTTAACTACATCAGGAACAAACCTTTTCCACTGTGTTAACTACATCAGGAACAAACATTTTCCTCCCTGTTAACTACATCAGGAACAAACCTTTTCCTCCCTGTTAACTAAATCAGGAACAAACCTTTTCCACTGTGTTAACTACATCAGGAACAAACCTTTTCCTCCCTGTTAACGAAATCAGGAACAAACCTTTTCCACTGTGTTAACGACATCAGGAACAAACCTTTTCCCTCCCTGTTAACGACATCAGGAACAAACCTTTTCCACTGTGTTAACAACATCAGGAACAAACCTTTTCCTCCCTGTTAACGACATCAGGAACAAACCTTTTCCTCCCTGTTAATGACATCAGGAACAAACCTTTTCCACTGTGTTAATGACATCAGGAACAAACCTTTTCCTCCCTGTTAACTACATCAAGAACAAACCTTTTCCTCCCTGTTAACTACATCAGGAACAAACCTTTTCCACTGTGTTAACTACATCAGGAACAAACCTTTTCCTCCCTGTTAACTACATCAGGAACAAACCTTTTCCTCCCTGTTAACGACATCAGGAACAAACCTTTTCCTCTGTGTTAACTACATCAGGAACAAACCTTTTCCACTGTGTTAACTACATCAGGAACAAACATTTTCCACTGTGTTAACGACATCAGGAACAAACCTTTTCATCCCAGTTAACTACATCAAGAACAAACACTTTCCTCCCTGTTAACTACATCAGGAACAAACCTTTTCCACTGTGTTAACGACATCAGGAACAAACCTTTTCCTCCCTGTTAACTACATCAAGAACAAACCTTTTCCACTGTGTTAACTACATCAGGAACAAACCTTTTCCACTGTGTTAACTACATCAGGAACAAACCTTTTCCTCCCTGTTAACTACATCAGGAACAAACCTTTTCCTCCCTGATAACTAAATCAGGAACAAACCTTTTCCACTGTGTTAACTACATCAGGAACAAACCTTTTCCTCCATGTTAACGACATCAGGAACAAACCTTTTCCACTGTGTTAACGACATCAGGAACAAACCTTTTCCACTGTGTTAACGACATCAGGAACAAACCTTTTCCTCCCTGTTAACTACATCAGGAACAAACCTTTTCCTCCCTGATAACTACATCAGGAACAAACCTTTTCCACTGTGTTAACTACATCAGGAACAAACCTTTTCCTCCCTGTTAACTACATCAGGAACAAACCTTTTCCTCCCTGTTAAAGACATCAGGAACAAACCTTTTCCTCTGTGTTAACTACATCAGGAACAAACCTTTTCCACTGTGTTAACTACATCAGGAACAAACATTTTCCACTGTGTTAACGACATCAGGAACAAACCTTTTCATCCCAGTTAACTACATCAAGAACAAACACTTTCCTCCCTGTTAACTACATCAGGAACAAACCTTTTCCACTGTGTTAACGACATCAGGAACAAACCTTTTCCACTGTGTTAACTACATCAGGAACAAACCTTTTCCTCCCTGTTAACGACATCAGGAACAAACCTTTTCCACTGAGTTAACTACATCAGGAACAAACCTTTTCCACTGTGTTAACGACATCAGGAACAAACCTTTTCCTCCCTGTTAACGACATCAAGAACAAACCTTTTCCACTGTGTTAACAACATCAGGAACAAACCTTTTCCTCCCTGTTAACGACATCAGGAACAAACCTTTTCCTCCCTGTTAACGACATCAGGAACAAACCTTTTCCACTGTGTTAACGACATCAGGAACAAACCTTTTCCCTCCCTGTTAACGACATCAGGAACAAACCTTTTCCACTGTGTTAACGACATCAGGAACAAACCTTTTCCTCCCTGTTAACGACATCAGGAACAAACCTTTTCCACTGTGTTAACGACATCAGGAACAAACCTTTTCCTCCCTGTTAACTACATAAGGAACAAACCTTTTCCTCCCTGTTAACTACATCAGGAACAAACCTTTTCCACTGTGTTAACTACATCAGGAACAAACCTTTTCCACTGTGTTAACTACATCAGGAACAAACATTTTCCTCCCTGTTAACTACATCAGGAACAAACCTTTTCCTCCCTGTTAACTAAATCAGGAACAAACCTTTTCCACTGTGTTAACTACATCAGGAACAAACCTTTTCCTCCCTGTTAACGACATCAGGAACAAACCTTTTCCACTGTGTTAACGACATCAGGAACAAACCTTTTCCCTCCCTGTTAACGACATCAGGAACAAACCTTTTCCACTGTGTTAACAACATCAGGAACAAACCTTTTCCTCCCTGTTAACGACATCAGGAACAAACCTTTTCCTCCCTGTTAATGACATCAGGAACAAACCTTTTCCACTGTGTTAACGACATCAGGAACAAACCTTTTCCTCCCTGTTAACTACATCAAGAACAAACATTTTCCTCCCTGTTAACTACATCAGGAACAAACCTTTTCCACTGTGTTAACTACATCAGGAACAAACCTTTTCCTCCCTGTTAACTACATCAGGAACAAACCTTTTCCTCCCTGTTAACGACATCAGGAACAAACCTTTTCCTCTGTGTTAACTACATCAGGAACAAACCTTTTACACTGTGTTAACTACATCAGGAACAAACATTTTCCACTGTGTTAACGACATCAGGAACAAACCTTTTCATGCCAGTTAACTACATCAAGAAAAAACACTTTCCTCCCTGTTAACTACATCAGGAACAAACCTTTTCCACTGTGTTAACGACATCAGGAACAAACCTTTTCCTCCCTGTTAAATACATCAAGAACAAACCTTTTCCACTGTGTTAACTACATCAGGAACAAACCTTTTCCACTGTGTTAACTACATCAGGAACAAACCTTTTCCTCCCTGTTAACGACATCAGGAACAAACCTTTTCCACTGTGTTAACGACATCAGGAACAAACCTTTTCCCTCCCTGTTAACGACATCAGGAACAAACCTTTTCCACTGTGTTAACGACATCAGGAACAAACCTTTTCCTCACCGGTAAACGACATTAGGAACAAACCTTTTCCACTGTGTTAACGACATCAGGAACAAACCTTTTCCTCCCTGTTAACTACATAAGGAACAAACCTTTTCCTCCCTGTTAACGACATCAGGAACAAACCTTTTCCACTGTGTTAACGACATCAGGAACAAACCTTTTCCTCCCTGTTAACTACATAAGGAACAAACCTTTTCCTCCCTGTTAACTACATCAGGAACAAACCTTTTCCACTGTGTTAACTACATCAGGAACAAACCTTTTCCACTGTGTTAACTACATCAGGAACAAACATTTTCCTCCCTGTTAACTACATCAGGAACAAACCTTTTCCTCCCTGTTAACTAAATCAGGAACAAACCTTTTCCACTGTGTTAACTACATCAGGAACAAACCTTTTCCTCCCTGTTAACGACATCAGGAACAAACCTTTTCCACTGTGTTAACGACATCAGGAACAAACCTTTTCCCTCCCTGTTAACGACATCAGGAACAAACCTTTTCCACTGTGTTAACAACATCAGGAACAAACCTTTTCCTCCCTGTTAACGACATCAGGAACAAACCTTTTCCTCCCTGTTAATGACATCAGGAACAAACCTTTTCCACTGTGTTAACGACATCAGGAACAAACCTTTTCCTCCCTGTTAACTACATCAAGAACAAACATTTTCCTCCCTGTTAACTACATCAGGAACAAACCTTTTCCACTGTGTTAACTACATCAGGAACAAACCTTTTCCTCCCTGTTAACTACATCAGGAACAAACCTTTTCCTCCCTGTTAACGACATCAGGAACAAACCTTTTCCTCTGTGTTAACTACATCAGGAACAAACCTTTTACACTGTGTTAACTACATCAGGAACAAACATTTTCCACTGTGTTAACGACATCAGGAACAAACCTTTTCATGCCAGTTAACTACATCAAGAAAAAACACTTTCCTCCCTGTTAACTACATCAGGAACAAACCTTTTCCACTGTGTTAACGACATCAGGAACAAACCTTTTCCTCCCTGTTAAATACATCAAGAACAAACCTTTTCCACTGTGTTAACTACATCAGGAACAAACCTTTTCCACTGTGTTAACTACATCAGGAACAAACCTTTTCCTCCCTGTTAACGACATCAGGAACAAACCTTTTCCACTGTGTTAACGACATCAGGAACAAACCTTTTCCCTCCCTGTTAACGACATCAGGAACAAACCTTTTCCACTGTGTTAACGACATCAGGAACAAACCTTTTCCTCACCGGTAAACGACATTAGGAACAAACCTTTTCCACTGTGTTAACGACATCAGGAACAAACCTTTTCCTCCCTGTTAACTACATAAGGAACAAACCTTTTCCTCCCTGTTAACTACATCAGGAACAAACCTTTTCCACTGTGTTAACTACATCAGGAACAAACCTTTTCCACTGTGTTAACTACATCAGGAACAAACATTTTCCTCCCTGTTAACTACATCAGGAACAAACCTTTTCCTCCCTGTTAACTAAATCAGGAACAAACCTTTTCCACTGTGTTAACTACATCAGGAACAAACCTTTTCCTCCCTGTTAACGACATCAGGAACAAACCTTTTCCACTGTGTTAACGACATCAGGAACAAACCTTTTCCCTCCCTGTTAACGACATCAGGAACAAACCTTTTCCACTGTGTTAACAACATCAGGAACAAACCTTTTCCTCCCTGTTAACGACATCAGGAACAAACCTTTTCCTCCCTGTTAATGACATCAGGAACAAACCTTTTCCACTGTGTTAACGACATCAGGAACAAACCTTTTCCTCCCTGTTAACTACATCAAGAACAAACATTTTCCTCCCTGTTAACTACATCAGGAACAAACCTTTTCCACTGTGTTAACTACATCAGGAACAAACCTTTTCCTCCCTGTTAACTACATCAGGAACAAACCTTTTCCTCCCTGTTAACGACATCAGGAACAAACCTTTTCCTCTGTGTTAACTACATCAGGAACAAACCTTTTACACTGTGTTAACTACATCAGGAACAAACATTTTCCACTGTGTTAACGACATCAGGAACAAACCTTTTCATGCCAGTTAACTACATCAAGAAAAAACACTTTCCTCCCTGTTAACTACATCAGGAACAAACCTTTTCCACTGTGTTAACGACATCAGGAACAAACCTTTTCCTCCCTGTTAAATACATCAAGAACAAACCTTTTCCACTGTGTTAACTACATCAGGAACAAACCTTTTCCACTGTGTTAACTACATCAGGAACAAACCTTTTCCTCCCTGTTAACTACATCAGGAACAAACCTTTTCCTCCCTGATAACTACATCAGGAACAAACCTTTTCCACTGTGTTAACTACATCAGGAACAAACCTTTTCCTCCCTGTTAACTACATCAGGAACAAACCTTTTCCTCCCTGTTAACTAAATCGGGAACAAACCTTTTCCACTGTGTTAACTACATCAGGAACAAACCTTTTCCTCCATGTTAACGACATCAGGAACAAACCTTTTCCTCCCTGTTAACGGCATCAGGAACAAACCTTTTCCACTGTGTTAACGACATCAGGAACAAACCTTTTCCTCCCTGTTAACTACATAAGGAACAAACCTTTTCCTCCCTGTTAACTACATCAGGAACAAACCTTTTCCACTGTGTTAACTACATCAGGAACAAACCTTTTCCACTGTGTTAACTACATCAGGGACAAACATTTTCCTCCCTGTTAACTACATCAGGAACAAACCTTTTCCTCCCTGTTAACTACATAAGGAACAAACCTTTTCCTCCCTGTTAACTACATCAGGAACAAACCTTTTCCACTGTGTTAACTACATCAGGAACAAACCTTTTCCACTGTGTTAACTACATCAGGGACAAACATTTTCCTCCCTGTTAACTACATCAGGAACAAACCTTTTCCTCCCTGTTAACGACATCAGGAACAAACCTTTTCCACTGTGTTAACGACATCAGGAACAAACCTTTTCCCTCCCTGTTAACGACATCAGGAACAAACCTTTTCCACTGTGTTAACGACATCAGGAACAAACCTTTTCCTCCCTGTTAACGACATCAGGAACAAACCTTTTCCACTGTGTTAACGACATCAGGAACAAACCTTTTCCTCCCTGTTAACTACATAAGGAACAAACCTTTTCCTCCCTGTTAACGACATCAGGAACAAACCTTTTCCACTGTGTTAACAACATCAGGAACAAACCTTTTCCTCCCTGTTAACGACATCAGGAACAAACCTTTTCCTCCCTGTTAATGACATCAGGAACAAACCTTTTCCACTGTGTTAACGACATCAGGAACAAACCTTTTCCTCCCTGTTAACTACATCAAGAACAAACATTTTCCTCCCTGTTAACTACATCAGGAACAAACCTTTTCCACTGTGTTAACTACATCAGGAACAAACCTTTTCCTCCCTGTTAACTACATCAGGAACAAACCTTTTCCTCCCTGTTAACGACATCAGGAACAAACCTTTTCCTCTGTGTTAACTACATCAGGAACAAACCTTTTACACTGTGTTAACTACATCAGGAACAAACATTTTCCACTGTGTTAACGACATCAGGAACAAACCTTTTCATGCCAGTTAACTACATCAAGAAAAAACACTTTCCTCCCTGTTAACTACATCAGGAACAAACCTTTTCCACTGTGTTAACGACATCAGGAACAAACCTTTTCCTCCCTGTTAAATACATCAAGAACAAACCTTTTCCACTGTGTTAACTACATCAGGAACAAACCTTTTCCACTGTGTTAACTACATCAGGAACAAACCTTTTCCTCCCTGTTAACTACATCAGGAACAAACCTTTTCCTCCCTGATAACTACATCAGGAACAAACCTTTTCCACTGTGTTAACTACATCAGGAACAAACCTTTTCCTCCCTGTTAACTACATCAGGAACAAACCTTTTCCTCCCTGTTAACTAAATCGGGAACAAACCTTTTCCACTGTGTTAACTACATCAGGAACAAACCTTTTCCTCCATGTTAACGACATCAGGAACAAACCTTTTCCTCCCTGTTAACGGCATCAGGAACAAACCTTTTCCACTGTGTTAACGACATCAGGAACAAACCTTTTCCTCCCTGTTAACTACATAAGGAACAAACCTTTTCCTCCCTGTTAACTACATCAGGAACAAACCTTTTCCACTGTGTTAACTACATCAGGAACAAACCTTTTCCACTGTGTTAACTACATCAGGGACAAACATTTTCCTCCCTGTTAACTACATCAGGAACAAACCTTTTCCTCCCTGTTAACTACATAAGGAACAAACCTTTTCCTCCCTGTTAACTACATCAGGAACAAACCTTTTCCACTGTGTTAACTACATCAGGAACAAACCTTTTCCACTGTGTTAACTACATCAGGGACAAACATTTTCCTCCCTGTTAACTACATCAGGAACAAACCTTTTCCTCCCTGTTAACGACATCAGGAACAAACCTTTTCCACTGTGTTAACGACATCAGGAACAAACCTTTTCCCTCCCTGTTAACGACATCAGGAACAAACCTTTTCCACTGTGTTAACGACATCAGGAACAAACCTTTTCCTCCCTGTTAACGACATCAGGAACAAACCTTTTCCACTGTGTTAACGACATCAGGAACAAACCTTTTCCTCCCTGTTAACTACATAAGGAACAAACCTTTTCCTCCCTGTTAACTACATCAGGAACAAACCTTTTCCACTGTGTTAACTACATCAGGAACAAACCTTTTCCACTGTGTTAACTACATCAGGAACAAACATTTTCCTCCCTGTTAACTACATCAGGAACAAACCTTTTCCTCCCTGTTAACTAAATCAGGAACAAACCTTTTCCACTGTGTTAACTACATCAGGAACAAACCTTTTCCTCCCTGTTAACGACATCAGGAACAAACCTTTTCCACTGTGTTAACGACATCAGGAACAAACCTTTTCCCTCCCTGTTAACGACATCAGGAACAAACCTTTTCCACTGTGTTAACAACATCAGGAACAAACCTTTTCCTCCCTGTTAACGACATCAGGAACAAACCTTTTCCTCCCTGTTAATGACATCAGGAACAAACCTTTTCCACTGTGTTAACGACATCAGGAACAAACCTTTTCCTCCCTGTTAACTACATCAAGAACAAACATTTTCCTCCCTGTTAACTACATCAGGAACAAACCTTTTCCACTGTGTTAACTACATCAGGAACAAACCTTTTCCTCCCTGTTAACTACATCAGGAACAAACCTTTTCCTCCCTGTTAACGACATCAGGAACAAACCTTTTCCTCTGTGTTAACTACATCAGGAACAAACCTTTTACACTGTGTTAACTACATCAGGAACAAACATTTTCCACTGTGTTAACGACATCAGGAACAAACCTTTTCATCCCAGTTAACTACATCAAGAAAAAACACTTTCCTCCCTGTTAACTACATCAGGAACAAACCTTTTCCACTGTGTTAACGACATCAGGAACAAACCTTTTCCTCCCTGTTAACTACATCAAGAACAAACCTTTTCCACTGTGTTAACTACATCAGGAACAAACCTTTTCCACTGTGTTAACTACATCAGGAACAAACCTTTTCCTCCCTGTTAACTACATCAGGAACAAACCTTTTCCTCCCTGTTAACTAAATCGGGAACAAACCTTTTCCACTGTGTTAACTACATCAGGAACAAACCTTTTCCTCCATGTTAACGACATCAGGAACAAACCTTTTCCTCCCTGTTAACGGCATCAGGAACAAACCTTTTCCACTGTGTTAACGACATCAGGAACAAACCTTTTCCTCCCTGTTAACTACATAAGGAACAAACCTTTTCCTCCCTGTTAACTACATCAGGAACAAACCTTTTCCACTGTGTTAACTACATCAGGAACAAACCTTTTCCACTGTGTTAACTACATCAGGGACAAACATTTTCCTCCCTGTTAACTACATCAGGAACAAACCTTTTCCTCCCTGTTAACGACATCAGGAACAAACCTTTTCCACTGTGTTAACGACATCAGGAACAAACCTTTTCCCTCCCTGTTAACGACATCAGGAACAAACCTTTTCCACTGTGTTAACGACATCAGGAACAAACCTTTTCCTCCCTGTTAACGACATCAGGAACAAACCTTTTCCACTGTGTTAACGACATCAGGAACAAACCTTTTCCTCCCTGTTAACTACATAAGGAACAAACCTTTTCCTCCCTGTTAACTACATCAGGAACAAACCTTTTCCACTGTGTTAACTACATCAGGAACAAACCTTTTCCACTGTGTTAACTACATCAGGGACAAACATTTTCCTCCCTGTTAACTACATCAGGAACAAACCTTCTCCTCCCTGTTAACTAAATCAGGAACAAACCTTTTCCACTGTGTTAACTACATCAGGAACAAACCTTTTCCTCCCTGTTAACGACATCAGGAACAAACCTTTTCCACTGTGTTAACGACATCAGGAACAAACCTTTTCCCTCCCTGTTAACGACATCAGGAACAAACCTTTTCCACTGTGTTAACAACATCAGGAACAAACCTTTTCCTCCCTGTTAACGACATCAGGAACAAACCTTTTCCTCCCTGTTAATGACATCAGGAACAAACCTTTTCCACTGTGTTAACGACATCAGGAACAAACCTTTTCCTCCCTGTTAACTACATCAAGAACAAACATTTTCCTCCCTGTTAACTACATCAGGAACAAACCTTTTCCACTGTGTTAACTACATCAGGAACAAACCTTTTCCTCCCTGTTAACTACATCAGGAACAAACCTTTTCCTCCCTGTTAACGACATCAGGAACAAACCTTTTCCTCTGTGTTAACTACATCAGGAACAAACCTTTTCCACTGTGTTAACTACATCAGGAACAAACATTTTCCACTGTGTTAACGACATCAGGAACAAACCTTTTCATCCCAGTTAACTACATCAAGAACAAACACTTTCCTCCCTGTTAACTACATCAGGAACAAACCTTTTCCACTGTGTTAACGACATCAGGAACAAACCTTTTCCTCCCTGTTAACTACATCAAGAACAAACCTTTTCCACTGTGTTAACTACATCAGGAACAAACCTTTTCCACTGTGTTAACTACATCAGGAACAAACCTTTTCCTCCCTGTTAACTACATAAGGAACAAACCTTTTCCTCCCTGTTAACTACATCAGGAACAAACCTTTTCCACTGTGTTAACTACATCAGGAACAAACCTTTTCCACTGTGTTAACTACATCAGGGACAAACATTTTCCTCCCTGTTAACTACATCAGGAACAAACCTTCTCCTCCCTGTTAACTAAATCAGGAACAAACCTTTTCCACTGTGTTAACTACATCAGGAACAAACCTTTTCCTCCCTGTTAACGACATCAGGAACAAACCTTTTCCACTGTGTTAACGACATCAGGAACAAACCTTTTCCCTCCCTGTTAACGACATCAGGAACAAACCTTTTCCACTGTGTTAACAACATCAGGAACAAACCTTTTCCTCCCTGTTAACGACATCAGGAACAAACCTTTTCCTCCCTGTTAATGACATCAGGAACAAACCTTTTCCACTGTGTTAACGACATCAGGAACAAACCTTTTCCTCCCTGTTAACTACATCAAGAACAAACATTTTCCTCCCTGTTAACTACATCAGGAACAAACCTTTTCCACTGTGTTAACTACATCAGGAACAAACCTTTTCCTCCCTGTTAACTACATCAGGAACAAACCTTTTCCTCCCTGTTAACGACATCAGGAACAAACCTTTTCCTCTGTGTTAACTACATCAGGAACAAACCTTTTCCACTGTGTTAACTACATCAGGAACAAACATTTTCCACTGTGTTAACGACATCAGGAACAAACCTTTTCATCCCAGTTAACTACATCAAGAACAAACACTTTCCTCCCTGTTAACTACATCAGGAACAAACCTTTTCCACTGTGTTAACGACATCAGGAACAAACCTTTTCCTCCCTGTTAACTACATCAAGAACAAACCTTTTCCACTGTGTTAACTACATCAGGAACAAACCTTTTCCACTGTGTTAACTACATCAGGAACAAACCTTTTCCTCCCTGTTAACTACATCAGGAACAAACCTTTTCCTCCCTGATAACTACATCAGGAACAAACCTTTTCCACTGTGTTAACTACATCAGGAACAAACCTTTTCCTCCCTGTTAACTACATCAGGAACAAATCTTTTCCTCCCTGTTAACTAAATCAGGAACAAACCTTTTCCACTGTGTTAACTACATCAGGAACAAACCTTTTCCTCCATGTTAACGACATCAGGAACAAACCTTTTCCACTGTGTTAACGACATCAGGAACAAACCTTTTCCACTGTGTTAACGACATCAGGAACAAACCTTTTCCTCCCTGTTAACGACATCAGGAACAAACATTTTCCTCTGTGTTAACGACATCAGGAACAAACCTTTTCCACGGTGTTAACTACATCAGGAACAAACCTTTTCCACTGTGTTAACTACATCAGGGACAAACATTTTCCTCCCTGTTAACTACATCAGGAACAAACCTTTTCCTCCCTGTTAACTAAATCAGGAACAAACCTTTTCCACTGTGTTAACTACATCAGGAACAAACCTTTTCCACTGTGTTAACGACATCAGGAACAAACCTTTTCATCCCAGTTAACTACATCAAGAACAAACACTTTCCTCCCTGTTAACTACATCAGGAACAAACCTTTTCCACTGTGTTAACGACATCAGGAACAAACCTTTTCCTCCCTGTTAACTACATCAAGAACAAACCTTTTCCACTGTGTTAACTACATCAGGAACAAACCTTTTCCACTGTGTTAACTACATAAGGAACAAACCTTTTCCTCCCTGTTAACTACATCAGGAACAAACCTTTTCCTCCCTGATAACTACATCAGGAACAAACCTTTTCCACTGTGTTAACTACATCAGGAACAAACCTTTTCCTCCCTGTTAACTACATCAGGAACAAACCTTTTCCTCCCTGTTAACTAAATCAGGAACAAACCTTTTCCACTGTGTTAACGACATCAGGAACAAACCTTTTCCTCCCTGTTAACGACATCAGGAACAAACATTTTCCTCTGTGTTAACGACATCAGGAACAAACCTTTTCCACGGTGTTAACTACATCAGGAACAAACCTTTTCCACTGTGTTAACTACATCAGGGACAAACATTTTCCTCCCTGTTAACTACATCAGGAACAAACCTTTTCCTCCCTGTTAACTAAATCTGGAACAAACCTTTTCCACTGTGTTAACTACATCAGGAACAAACCTTTTCCACTGTGTTAACGACATCAGGAACAAACCTTTTCATCCCAGTTAACTACATCAAGAACAAACACTTTCCTCCCTGTTAACTACATCAGGAACAAACCTTTTCCTCCCTGTTAACTACATCAGGAACAAACCTTTTCCTCCCTGATAACTACATCAGGAACAAACCTTTTCCACTGTGTTAACTACATCAGGAACAAACCTTTTCCTCCCTGTTAACTACATCAGGAACAAACCTTTTCCTCCCTGTTAACTAAATCAGGAACAAACTTTTTCCACTGTGTTAACTACATCAGGAACAAACCTTTTCCTCCATGTTAACGACATCAGGAACAAACCTTTTCCACTGTGTTAACGACATCAGGAACAAACCTTTTCCACTGTGTTAACGACATCAGGAACAAACCTTTTCCTCCCTGTTAACGACATCAGGAACAAACATTTTCCTCTGTGTTAACGACATCAGGAACAAACCTTTTCCACGGTGTTAACTACATCAGGAACAAACCTTTTCCACGGTGTTAACGACATCAGGAACAAACCTTTTCCTCCCTGTTAACGACATCAGGAACAAACCTTTTCCACTGTGTTAACTACATCAGGAACAAACCTTTTCCTCCCTGTTAACGACATCGGGAACAAACCTTTTCCACGGTGTTAACTACATCAGGAACAAACCTTTTCCACGGTGTTAACGACATCAGGAACAAACCTTTTCCACTGTGTTAACGACATCAGGAACAAACCTTTTCCTCCCTGTTAACTACATCAGGAACAAACCTTTTCCTCCCTGATAACTACATCAGGAACAAACCTTTTCCACTGTGTTAACTACATCAGGAACAAACCTTTTCCTCCCTGTTAACTACATCAGGAACAAACCTTTTCCTCCCTGTTAACTAAATCAGGAACAAACTTTTTCCACTGTGTTAACTACATCAGGAACAAACCTTTTCCTCCATGTTAACGACATCAGGAACAAACCTTTTCCACTGTGTTAACGACATCAGGAACAAACCTTTTCCACTGTGTTAACGACATCAGGAACAAACCTTTTCCTCCCTGTTAACGACTTCATGAACAAACATTTTCCTCTGTGTTAACGACATCAGGAACAAACCTTTTCCACGGTGTTAACTACATCAGGAACAAACCTTTTCCACTGTGTTAACTACATCAGGGACAAACATTTTCCTCCCTGTTAACTACATCAGGAACAAACCTTTTCCTCCCTGTTAACTAAATCAGGAACAAACCTTTTCCACTGTGTTAACTACATCAGGAACAAAACTTTTCCTCCCTGTTAACGACATCGGGAACAAACCTTTTCCACTGTGTTAACGACATCAGGAACAAACCTTTTCCCTCCCTATTAACGACATCAGGAACAAACCTTTTCCACTGTGTTAACAACATCAGGAACAAACCTTTTCCTCCCTGTTAACGACATCAGGAACAAACCTTTTCCTCCCTGTTAATGACATCAGGAACAAACCTTTTCCACTGTGTTAACGACATCAGGAACAAACCTTTTCCTCCCTGTTAACTACATCAAGAACAAACATTTTCCTCCCTGTTAACTACATCAGGAACAAACCTTTTCCACTGTGTTAACTACATCAGGAACAAACCTTTTCCTCCCTGTTAACTACATCAGGAACAAACCTTTTCCTCCCTGTTAACGACATCAGGAACAAACCTTTTCCTCTGTGTTAACTACATCAGGAACAAACCTTTTCCACTGTGTTAACTACATCAGGAACAAACATTTTCCACTGTGTTAACGACATCAGGAACAAACCTTTTCATCCCAGTTAACTACATCAAGAACAAACACTTTCCTCCCTGTTAACTACATCAGGAACAAACCTTTTCCACTGTGTTAACGACATCAGGAACAAACCTTTTCCTCCCTGTTAACTACATCAAGAACAAACCTTTTCCACTGTGTTAACTACATCAGGAACAAACCTTTTCCACTGTGTTAACTACATCAGGAACAAACCTTTTCCTCCCTGTTAACTACATCAGGAACAAACCTTTTCCTCCCTGATAACTACATCAGGAACAAACCTTTTCCACTGTGTTAACTACATCAGGAACAAACCTTTTCCTCCCTGTTAACTACATCAGGAACAAACCTTTTCCTCCCTGTTAACTAAATCAGGAACAAACCTTTTCCACTGTGTTAACTACATCAGGAACAAACCTTTTCCTCCATGTTAACGACATCAGGAACAAACCTTTTCCACTGTGTTAACGACATCAGGAACAAACCTTTTCCACTGTGTTAACAACATCAGGAACAAACCTTTTCCTCCCTGTTAACTACATCAGGAACAAACCTTTTCTGCCTGATAACTACATCAGGAACAAACCTTTTCCACTGTGTTAACTACATCAGGAACAAACCTTTTCCTCCCTGTTAACTACATCAGGAACAAACCTTTTCCTCCCTGTTAACTAAATCAGGAACAAACTTTTTCCACTGTGTTAACTACATCAGGAACAAACCTTTTCCTCCATGTTAACGACATCAGGAACAAACCTTTTCCACTGTGTTAACGACATCAGGAACAAACCTTTTCCACTGTGTTAACGACATCAGGAACAAACCTTTTCCTCCCTGTTAACGACATCAGGAACAAACATTTTCCTCTGTGTTAACGACATCAGGAACAAACCTTTTCCACGGTGTTAACTACATCAGGAACAAACCTTTTCCACGGTGTTAACGACATCAGGAACAAACCTTTTCCTCCCTGTTAACGACATCAGGAACAAACCTTTTCCACTGTGTTAACTACATCAGGAACAAACCTTTTCCTCCCTGTTAACGACATCAGGAACAAACCTTTTCCACGGTGTTAACTACATCAGGAACAAACCTTTTCCACTGTGTTAACTACATCAGGAACAAACCTTTTCCTCCATGATAACTACATCAGGAACAAACCTTTTCCACTCTGTTAACTACATCAGGAACAAACATTTACCTCCCTGTTAACTACATCAGGAACAAACCTTTTCCTCCCTGTTAACTAAATCAGGAACAAACCTTTTCCACTGTGTTAACTACATCAGGAACAAACCTTTTCCTCACTGTTAACGACATCAGGAACAAACCTTTTCCACTGAGTTAACTACATCAGGAACAAACATTTTCCACTGTGTTAACGACATCAGGAACAAACCTTTTCCTCCCTGTTAACGACATCAAGAACAAACCTTTTCCACTGTGTTAACTACATCAGGAACAAACCTTTTCCTCCCTGTTAACGACATCAGGAACAAACCTTTTCCTCCCTGATAACGACATCAGGAACAAACCTTTTCCACTGTGTTAACGACATCAGGAACAAACCTTTTCCTCCCTGTTAACGACATCAGGAACAAACCTTTTCCACTGTGTTAACAACATCAGGAACAAACCTTTTCCTCCCAGTTAACTACATCAAGAACAAACATTATCCTCCCTGTTAACTACATCAGGAACAAACCTTTTCCTCCCTGTTAACTACATCAGGGACAAACCTTTGCCTCCCTGTTAACTACATCAAGAACAAACCTTTTCCACTGTGTTAACTACATCAGGAACAAACCTTTTCCACTGTGTTAACTACATCAGGAACAAACATTTTCCTCCCTGTTAACTACATCAGGAACAAACCTTTTCCTCCCTGATAACTACATCAGGAACAAACCTTTTCCACTGTGTTAACTACATCAGGAACAAACCTTTTCCTCCCTGTTAACTACATCAGGAACAAACCTTTTCCTCCCTGTTAACTAAATCAGGAACAAACTTTTTCCACTGTGTTAACTACATCAGGAACAAACCTTTTCCTCCATGTTAACGACATCAGGAACAAACCTTTTCCACTGTGTTAACGACATCAGGAACAAACCTTTTCCACTGTGTTAACGACATCAGGAACAAACCTTTTCCTCCCTGTTAACGACATCAGGAACAAACATTTTCCTCTGTGTTAACGACATCAGGAACAAACCTTTTCCACGGTGTTAACTACATCAGGAACAAACCTTTTCCACGGTGTTAACGACATCAGGAACAAACCTTTTCCTCCCTGTTAACGACATCAGGAACAAACCTTTTCCACTGTGTTAACTACATCAGGAACAAACCTTTTCCTCCCTGTTAACGACATCGGGAACAAACCTTTTCCACTGTGTTAACGACATCAGGAACAAACCTTTTCCCTCCCTATTAACGACATCAGGAACAAACCTTTTCCACTGTGTTAACAACATCAGGAACAAACCTTTTCCTCCCTGTTAACGACATCAGGAACAAACCTTTTCCTCCCTGTTAATGACATCAGGAACAAACCTTTTCCACTGTGTTAACGACATCAGGAACAAACCTTTTCCTCCCTGTTAACTACATCAAGAACAAACATTTTCCTCCCTGTTAACTACATCAGGAACAAACCTTTTCCACTGTGTTAACTACATCAGGAACAAACCTTTTCCTCCCTGTTAACTACATCAGGAACAAACCTTTTCCTCCCTGTTAACGACATCAGGAACAAACCTTTTCCTCTGTGTTAACTACATCAGGAACAAACCTTTTCCACTGTGTTAACTACATCAGGAACAAACATTTTCCACTGTGTTAACGACATCAGGAACAAACCTTTTCATCCCAGTTAACTACATCAAGAACAAACAATTTCCTCCCTGTTAACTACATCAGGAACAAACCTTTTCCACTGTGTTAACGACATCAGGAACAAACCTTTTCCTCCCTGTTAACTACATCAAGAACAAACCTTTTCCACTGTGTTAACTACATCAGGAACAAACCTTTTCCACTGTGTTAACTACATCAGGAACAAACCTTTTCCTCCCTGTTAACTACATCAGGAACAAACCTTTTCCTCCCTGATAACTACATCAGGAACAAACCTTTTCCACTGTGTTAACTACATCAGGAACAAACCTTTTCCTCCCTGTTAACTACATCAGGAACAAACCTTTTCCTCCCTGTTAACTAAATCAGGAACAAACCTTTTCCACTGTGTTAACTACATCAGGAACAAACCTTTTCCTCCATGTTAACGACATCAGGAACAAACCTTTTCCACTGTGTTAACGACATCAGGAACAAACCTTTTCCACTGTGTTAACAACATCAGGAACAAACCTTTTCCTCCCTGATAACTACATCAGGAACAAACCTTTTCCACTGTGTTAACTACATCAGGAACAAACCTTTTCCTCCCTGTTAACTACATCAGGAACAAACCTTTTCCTCCCTGTTAACTAAATCAGGAACAAACTTTTTCCACTGTGTTAACTACATCAGGAACAAACCTTTTCCTCCATGTTAACGACATCAGGAACAAACCTTTTCCACTGTGTTAACGACATCAGGAACAAACCTTTTCCACTGTGTTAACGACATCAGGAACAAACCTTTTCCTCCCTGTTAACGACATCAGGAACAAACATTTTCCTCTGTGTTAACGACATCAGGAACAAACCTTTTCCACGGTGTTAACTACATCAGGAACAAACCTTTTCCACGGTGTTAACAACATCAGGAACAAACCTTTTCCACGGTGTTAACGACATCAGGAACAAACCTTTTCCTCCCTGTTAACGACATCAGGAACAAACCTTTTCCACTGTGTTAACTACATCAGGAACAAACCTTTTCCTCCCTGTTAACGACATCAGGAACAAACCTTTTCCACGGTGTTAACTACATCAGGAACAAACCTTTTCCACTGTGTTAACTACATCAGGAACAAACCTTTTCCTCCATGATAACTACATCAGGAACAAACCTTTTCCACTCTGTTAACTACATCAGGAACAAACATTTACCTCCCTGTTAACTACATCAGGAACAAACCTTTTCCTCCCTGTTAACTAAATCAGGAACAAACCTTTTCCACTGTGTTAACTACATCAGGAACAAACCTTTTCCTCACTGTTAACGACATCAGGAACAAACCTTTTCCACTGAGTTAACTACATCAGGAACAAACATTTTCCACTGTGTTAACGACATCAGGAACAAACCTTTTCCTCCCTGTTAACGACATCAAGTACAAACCTTTTCCACTGTGTTAACAACATCAGGAACAAACCTTTTCCTCCCTGTTAACGACATCAGGAACAAACCTTTTCCTCCCTGATAACGACATCAGGAACAAACCTTTTCCACTGTGTTAACGACATCAGGAACAAACCTTTTCCTCCCTGTTAACGACATCAGGAACAAACCTTTTCCACTGTGTTAACAACATCAGGAACAAACCTTTTCCTCCCAGTTAACTACATCAAGAACAAACATTATCCTCCCTGTTAACTACATCAGGAACAAACCTTTTCCTCCCTGTTAACTACATCAGGGACAAACCTTTGCCTCCCTGTTAACGACATCAGGAACAAACCTTTTCCTCCCTGTTAACTACATCAGGAACAAACCTTTTCCTCCCTGTTAACAACATCAGGAACAAACCTTTTTCACTGTGTTAACGACATCAGGAACAAACCTTTTCCTCCCTGTTAACTACATCAGGAACAAACCTTTTCCTCCCTGTTAACTACATCAGGAACAAACCTTTTCCTCCCTGTTAACGACATCAGGAACAAACCTTTTCCACTGTGTTAACTACATCAGGAAAAAACCTTTTCCTCTATGTTAACGACATCAGGAACAAACCTTTTTCACTGTGTTAACGACATCAGGAACAAACCTTTCCTCCCTGTTAACTACATCAGGAACAAACCTTTTCCTCCCTGTTAACTACATCAGGAACAAACCTTTTCCTCCCTGTTAACGACATTAGGAACAAACCTTTACCACTGTGTTAACTACATCAGGAACAAACCTTTTCCACTGTGTTAACAACATCAGGAACAAACCTTTTCCTCCCTGTTAACTACATCAAGAGCAAACCTTTTCCTCCCTGTTAACTACATCAGGAACAAACCTTTTCCACTGTGTTAACGACATCAGAAACAAACTTTTTCCACTGTGTTAACGACATCAGGAACAAACCTTTTCCTCCCTGTTAACTACATCAAGAACAAACCTTTTCCTCCCTGTTAACTACATCAGGGACAAACCTTATCCACTGTGTTAACTACATCAGGAACAAACCTTTTCCACTGTGTTAACTACATCAGGAACAAACCTTTTCCTCCCTGTTAACTACATCAGGAACAAACCTTTTCCTCCCTGTTAACTAAATCAGGAACAAACCTTTTCCACTGTGTTAACTACATCAGGAACAAACCTTTTCCTCCCTGTTAACTACATCAGGAACAAATTTTTTCCACTGTGTTAACTACATCAGGAACAAACCTTTTTCTCACTGTTAACGACATCAGGAACAAATATTTTCCTCCCTGTTAACTACATCAGGAACAAACCTTTTCCTCCCTGTTAACTACATCAGGAACAAACCTTTTCCTCCCTGTTAATGACATCAGGAAAAAACCTTTTCCACTGTGTTAACTACATCAGGAACAAACCTTTTCCTCCCTGATAACTACATCAGGAACAAATCTTTTCCACTGTGTTAACGACATAAGGAACAAACCTTTTCCTCCCTGTTAACGACATCAGGAACAAACCTTTTCCACTGTGTTAACAACATCAGGAACAAACCTTTTCCTCCCTTTTAACTACATCAAGAACAAACCTTTTCATCCCTGTTAACTACATCAGGAACAAACCTTTTCCACTGTGTTAACTACATCAGAAACAAACCTTTTCCTCCCTGTTAACTACATCAGGAACAAACCTTTTCCTCCCTGTTAACTAAATCAGGAACAAACCTTTTCCACTGTGTTAACTACATCAGGAACAAACCTTTTCCTCCCTGTTAACGACATCAGGAACAAACCTTTTCCACTGAGTTAACTACATCAGGAACAAACCTTTTCCACTGTGTTAACGACATCAGGAACAAACCTTTTCCTCCCTGTTAACGACATCAGGAACAAACCTTTTCCACTGTGTTAACAACATTAGGAACAAACCTTTTCCTCCCTGTTAACGACATCAGGAACAAACATTTTCCTCTGTGTTAACGACATCAGGAACAAACCTTTTCCACTGTGTTAACAACATCAGGAACAAACCTTTTCCTCCCTGTTAACGACATCAGGAACAAATCTTTTCCACTGTGTTAACTACATCAGGAACAAACCTTTTTCTCCCTGTTAACTACATCAGGAACAAATATTTTCCTCCCTGTTAACTACATCAGGAACAAACCTTTTCCACTGTGTTAACTACAACAGGAACAAACCTTTTCCTCCCTGTTAACGACATCAGGAACAAACCTTTTCCACTGAGTTAACTACATCAGGAACAAACCTTTTCCACTGTGTTAACGACATCAGGAACAAACGTTTTCCACTGTGTTAACTACATCAGGAACAAACCTTTTCCTCCCTGTTAACTACATCAGGAACAAACATTTTCCTCCCTGTTAATGACATCAGGAAAAAACCTTTTCCACTGTGTTAACTACATCAGGAACAAACCTTTTCCTCCCTGATAACTACATCAGGAACAAATCTTTTCCACTGTGTTAACGACATAAGGAACAAACCTTTTCCTCCCTGTTAACGACATCAGGAACAAACCTTTTCCACTGTGTTAACAACATCAGGAACAAACCTTTTCCTCCCTTTTAACTACATCAAGAACAAACCTTTTCATCCCTGTTAACTACATCAGGAACAAACCTTTTCCACTGTGTTAACTACATCAGAAACAAACCTTTTCCTCCCTGTTAACTACATCAGGAACAAACCTTTTCCTCCCTGTTAACTAAATCAGGAACAAACCTTTTCCACTGTGTTAACTACATCAGGAACAAACCTTTTCCTCCCTGTTAACGACATCAGGAACAAACCTTTTCCACTGAGTTAACTACATCAGGAACAAACCTTTTCCACTGTGTTAACGACATCAGGAACAAACCTTTTCCTCCCTGTTAACGACATCAGGAACAAACCTTTTCCACTGTGTTAACAACATTAGGAACAAACCTTTTCCTCCCTGTTAACTACATCAGGGACAAACCTTTTCCTCCCTGTTAACGACATCAGGAACAAACCTTTTCCACTGTGTTAACGACATCAGGAACAAACCTTTTCCTCCCTGTTAACTACATCAGGAACAATTTTTTTCCACTGTGTTAACTACATCAGGAACAAACCTTTTTCTCACTGTTAACGACATCAGGAACAAATATTTTCCTCCCTGTTAACTACATCAGGAACAAACCTTTTCCTCCCTGTTAACTACATCAGGAACAAACCTTTTCCTCCCTGATAACTACATCAGGAACAAATCTTTTCCACTGTGTTAACGACATAAGGAACAAACCTTTTCCTCCCTGTTAACGACATCAGGAACAAACCTTTTCCACTGTGTTAACAACATCAGGAACAAACCTTTTCCTCCCTTTTAACTACATCAAGAACAAACCTTTTCATCCCTGTTAACTACATCAGGAACAAACCTTTTCCACTGTGTTAACTACATCAGAAACAAACCTTTTCCTCCCTGTTAACTACATCAGGAACAAACCTTTTCCTCCCTGTTAACTAAATCAGGAACAAACCTTTTCCACTGTGTTAACTACATCAGGAACAAACCTTTTCCTCCCTGTTAACGACATCAGGAACAAACCTTTTCCACTGAGTTAACTACATCAGGAACAAACCTTTTCCACTGTGTTAACGACATCAGGAACAAACCTTTTCCTCCCTGTTAACGACATCAGGAACAAACCTTTTCCACTGTGTTAACAACATTAGGAACAAACCTTTTCCTCCCTGTTAACGACATCAGGAACAAACATTTTCCTCTGTGTTAACGACATCAGGAACAAACCTTTTCCACTGTGTTAACAACATCAGGAACAAACCTTTTCCTCCCTGTTAACGACATCAGGAACAAATCTTTTCCACTGTGTTAACTACATCAGGAACAAACCTTTTCCACGGTGTTAACTGCATCAGGAACAAACCTTTTCCACGGTGTTAACGACATCAGGAACAAACCTTTTCCTCCCTGTTAACGACATCAGGAACAAACCTTTTCCACTGTGTTAACTACATCAGGAACAAACCTTTTCCTCCCTGTTAACGACATCAGGAACAAACCTTTTCCACTGTGTTAACTACATCAGGGACAAACCTTTTCCTCCCTGTTAACGACATCAGGAACAAACCTTTTCCACTGTGTTAACGACATCAGGAACAAACCTTTTCCTCCCTGTTAACTACATCAGGAACAAACTTTTTCCACTGTGTTAACTACATCAGGAACAAACCTTTTTCTCCCTGTTAACTACATCAGGAACAAATATTTTCCTCCCTGTTAACTACATCAGGAACAAACCTTTTCCACTGTGTTAACTACAACAGGAACAAACCTTTTCCTCCCTGTTAACGACATCAGGAACAAACCTTTTCCACTGAGTTAACTACATCAGGAACAAACCTTTTCCACTGTGTTAACGACATCAGGAACAAACCTTTTCCACTGTGTTAACGACATCAGGAACAAACCTTTTCCTCCCTGTTAACTACATCAGGAATAAACCTTTTCCACTGTGTTAACGACATCAGGAACTAACCTTTTCCTCCCTGTTAACTACATCAGGAACAAACCTTTTCCTCCCTGTTAACGACATCAGGAACAAACCTTTTCCTCCCTGTTAACTACATCAGGAACAAACCTTTTCCTCCCTGTTAACTACATCAGGAACATCCTGCTATGACAGCGATGAGGTAGACATTAGGGCCATGTAGTTGAGCATCCTGCTATGACAGCGATGAGGTAGACATTAGGGCTGTGTAGTTGAGCATCCTGCTATGACAGCGATTAGGTAGACATTAGGGCCGTGTAGTTGAGCATCTTGCTATGACAGCGATGAGGTAGATATTAGGGCCGTGTATTGTTTCGCATCTCTGCTTGTATTTGAGCATCCTGCTATGACAGCGATGAGGTAGACATTAGGGCCGTGTATTGTTTCGCATCTCTGCCTGTAGTTGAGCATCCTGCTATGACAGCAATGAGGTAGACATTAGGGCCGTGTAGTTGAGCATCCTGCTATGACAGCGATGAGGTAGACATTAGGGCCGTGTAGTTGAGCATCCTGCTATGACAGCGATGAGGTAGGCATTAGGGTCGTGTAGTTGAGCATCCTGCTATGACAGCGATGAGGTAGACATTAGGGCCGTGTAGTTGAGCATCCTGCTATGACAGCGATGAGGTAGACATTAGGGTCGTGTAGTTGAGCATCCTGCTATGACAGCGATGAGGTAGACATTAGGGCCGAGTAGTTGAGCATCTCTACTTGTAGTTGAGCATCCTGCTATGACAGCGATGAGGTAGACATTAGGGTCGTGTAGTTGAGCATCCTGCTATGACAGCGATGAGGTAGACATTAGGGCCGAGTAGTTGAGCATCTCTACTTGTAGTTGAGCATCCTGCTATGACAGCGATGAGGTAGACATTAGGGCCGTGTAGTTGAGCATCCTGCTTTGACAGCGATGAGGTAGACATTAGGGCCGAGTAGTTGAGCATCTCTACTTGTAGTTGAGCATCCTGCTATGTCAGCGATGAGGTAGACATTAGGGCCGAGTAGTTGAGCATCTCTACTTGTAGTTGAGCATCCTGCTATGACAGCGATGAGGTAGACATTAGGGTCGTGTAGTTGAGCATCCTGCTATGACAGCGATGAGGTAGACATTAGGGCCGAGTAGTTGAGCATCTCTACTTGTAGTTGAGCATCCTGCTATGACAGCGATGAGGTAGACATTAGGGTCGTGTAGTTGAGCATCCTGCTATGACAGCGATGAGGTAGACATTAGGGCCGAGTAGTTGAGCATCTCTACTTGTAGTTGAGCATCCTGCTATGACAGCGATGAGGTAGACATTAGGGCCGTGTAGTTGAGCATCCTGCTTTGACAGCGATGAGGTAGACATTAGGGCCGAGTAGTTGAGCATCTCTACTTGTAGTTGAGCATCCTGCTATGTCAGCGATGAGGTAGACATTAGGGCCGAGTAGTTGAGCATCTCTACTTGTAGTTGAGCATCCTGCTATGACAGCGATGAGGTAGACATTAGAACCTTGTAGAGCTTTTAGAGCTTTTAAATTTGGGCTGTGCTTTCTTCTGTGCCCCTTATGCAATGCTAGATTTGGGCTGTAGTCTACACTGTGTTGTTCCCTTCTGTTATGCAACCCTCTTAGGAGCTTCCAGGCAACACTGGTGAGGTCATGTCCTGCACAAACATCTATTTTGTCTCTCTTTCTTTCTCCATTCTCTCTCTCTCTCTTTCTTTCTCTCTCTTGCTCTCCTTGTTTCCCTCTCTCCCTCTCTCCCTCTCTCTCTATCTCTCTTCATCTCTCTCTCTCTTTCTTTCTCTCTCCTCTCCATTCTCTCTCTCTCTCTTTCTTTCTTTCTCTCTCTCTCCCTCCTCTCTCCTTTCTCCATTCTCTCTCTCTCTCTCTCTCTTCATCTCTCTTCATCTCTCTCTCTCTCTCTCTTTTTCTGTTGTTTTCATCTCTTTACACACCCAAAATGCTGAATATCCCACCTCACCCTCTTTATAAAGGGGATATAATTTGGCTAGAGTCCACATTACCCTCAATTCATCCCAAATGACACCCTATTCCCTATATAGTGCACTACTTTAGACCAGAGCCCTATGGAACCCTATTCCCTATATAGTACACTACTTTAGACCAGAGCCCTATGACATCCTATTCCCTATATAGTGCACTACTTTAGACCAGAGCCCTATGGAACCCTATTCCCTATATAGTGCACTACTTTAGACCAGAGCCCTATGGAACCCTATTCCCAATATATAGTGCACTACTTTAGACCAGAGCCCTATGGAACCCTATTCCCTATATATAGTGCACTACTTTAGACCAGAGCCCTATGGAACCCTATTCCCTATATAGTGCACTACTTTAGACCAGAGCCCTATGGCACCCTATTCCCTATATACAGTAGTGCAGTACTTTAGACCAGAGCCCTATGGAACCCTATTCCCTATATAGTACACTACTTTAGACCAGAGCCCTATGGCACCCTATTCCCCATATAGTGCACTACTTTAGACCAGAGCCCTATGGCACCCTATTCCCTATATATAGTGCACTACTTTAGACCCCAGGCCAGGGCCCATGTCCACAAAGCGTCTCAGAGTAGGAAGTTGGTGGTAAGTGCTGAGAATAGAGACATTTTACAGAACTAGAAGCTATGCATGAAGCCTCTTTAGTCAGAAGCCTCGTACCTAGTGGACAGATATTTAGGACACCTTCATGAGCTGTCCTACTCTTTTAAAGGACCATTCCACAAAAAAATATATATTTTGGTATTTGTTTCATTGTTCCAATGTTAGTCATAGTCCCAAAACCTTGTCAGTAAATCAAGTTTTCAAGATATGTAACGATACAAAGACAGAAATCCTCTAAATTATTCATTCAGGATGATTCAAGATACTTCAAATCTTGATTGTTTAACAAGCAAAACATTTTGGAACTATGTCAACAATGGAACAATGAAACAATTACCAATATATCATTTTAAGTTATCAGCAGGGTTTATTCGTCATTGACAAATGCGGTGAGTCATTGGTTCCTCAGGCAATTGCTTTGGAATTGTTAAAATAATGTTTTCATAATTCTCTACGATCACTACATAAACTATACCTCCATGGAACAGAATCTATAAATAATCTAGACCTCCATGGAACAGAATCTATAAATAATCTAGACCTACATGGAACAGAATCTATACATAATCTAGACCTACATGGAACAGTATCTATACATAATCTAGACCTACATTGAACAGAATCTATAAATAATCTAGACCTCCATTGAACAGAATCTATAAATAATCTAGACCTACATGGAACAGTATCTATACATAATCTAGACCTACATTGAACAGAATCTATAAATAATCTAGACCTCCATTGAACAGAATCTATAAATAATCTAGACCTACATGGAACAGTATCTATACATAATCTAGACCTACATGGAACAGAATCTATAAATAATCTAGACCTACATGGAACAGTATCTATACATAATCTAGACCTACATTGAACTTTATCTATAAATAAATAATCTAGACCTACATGGAACAGAATCTATAAATAATCTAGACCTCCATGGAACAGTATCTCATGTGCTCTTGACAATACTTTCTCATGATGTTTATTTCACAATTATATGCCTAAATACTTATAACCACTAGGATAATAAATACACATGTTTTTTTTCCACAATTATTTTAATTACACAACAAAATATATGTATTAGTTTGGCATGCCTATAGATTGGGCAACTGAAGTTATCTAGGGAGTATTTTAACTTTAAATGTGTTAGAAGATAATGATTCACCTTTTAAATGTTGTATACCACATTGTGTTCAACATTATCCGACAGGGGAGTCTAGTGGTTAGAGTGTAGAGGAGGCAGGTAGCCTAGTGGTTAGAGTGTAGAGGAGGCAGGTAGACTAGTGGTTAGAGTGTAGAGGAGGCAGGTAGACTAGTGGTTAGAGTGTAGAGGAGGCAGGTAGACTAGTGGTTAGAGTGTAGAGGAGGCAGGTAGACTAGTGGTTAGAGTGTAGAGGAGGCAGGTAGACTAGTGGTTAGAGTGTAGAGGTGGCAGGTAGCCTAGTGGTTAGAGTGTAGAGGAGGCAGGTAGCCTAGTGGTTAGAGTGTAGAGGAGGCAGGTAGTCTAGTGGTTAGAGTGTAGAGGTGGCAGGGTAGTCTAGTGGTTAGAGTGTAGAGGTGGCAGGGTAGCCTAGTGGTTAGAGTGTAGAGGAGGTAGGTAGCCTAGTGGTTAGAGTGTAGAGGAGGCAGGTAGACTAGTGGTTAGAGTGTAGAGGAGGCAGGTAGCCTAGTGGTTAGAGTGTAGAGGAGGTAGGTAGCCTAGTGGTTAGAGTGTAGAGGAGGTAGGTAGCCTAGTGGTTAGAGTGTAGAGGAGGTAGGTAGCCTAGTGGTTAGTGTGTAGAGGAGGCAGGTAGTCTAGTGGTTAGAGTGTAGAGGAGGCAGGTAGTCTAGTGGTTAGAGTGTAGAGGAGGCAGGTAGTCTAGTGGTTAGAGTGTAGAGGCAGCATGGTAGCCTAGTGGTTAGAGTGTAGAGGCGGCAGGGTAGCCTAGTGGTTAGAGTGTAGAGGCGGCAGGGTAGCCTAGTGGTTAGAGTGTAGAGGTGGCAGGTAGTCTAGTGGTTAGAGTGTAGAGGAGGCAGGTAGTCTAGTGGTTAGAGTGTAGAGGAGGCAGGTAGTCTAGTGGTTAGAGTGTAGAGGTGGCAGGGTAGTCTAGTGGTTAGAGTGTAGAGGTGGCAGGTAGCCTAGTGGTTAGAGTGTAGAGGTGGCAGGGTAGCCTAGTGGTAATAGTGTAGAGGGGGCAGGGTAGTCTAGTGGTTAGAGTGTAGAGGAGGCAGGTAACCTAGTGGTTAGAGTGTAGAGGAGGCAGTTAGACTAGTGGTTACAGTGTAGAGGAGGCAGGTAGCCTAGTGGTTAGAGTGTAGAGGAGGCAGGTAGCCTAGTGGTTAGAGTGTAGAGGAGGCAGGTAGCCTAGTGGTTAGAGTGTAGAGGAGGCAGGTGACCTAGTAGTTAGAGTGTAGAGGAGGCAGGTAGCCTAGTGGTTAGAGTGTAGAGGAGGCAGGTAGCCTAGTGGTTAGAGTGTAGAGGAGGCAGGTAGCCTAGTGGTTAGAGTGTAGAGGCGGCAGGGTAGCCTAGTGGTTAGAGTGTAGAGGCGGCAGGGTAGCCTAGTGGTTAGAGTGTAGAGGTGGCAGGGTAGCCTAGTGGTTAGAGTGTAGAGGAGGCAGGTAGTCTAGTGGTTAGAGTGTAGAGGTGGCAGGTAGCCTAGTGGCAAAAGCTGAAGAACATACGCACATCCAGGTTCTACCAGTAGGTGCTGGTGTTGTAGGGGAACGATAGTTCAGTAGGTGCTGGTGTTGTAGGGGAACGTTGGTTCAGTAGGTGCTGGTGTTGTAGGGATACGTTCTACCAGTAGGTGCTGGTGTTGTAGGGAAACTTTCGTTCAGTAGGTGCTGGTGTTGTAGGGAAACTTTAGTTCAGTAGGTGCTGGTGTTGTAGGGAAACTTTCGTTCAGTAGGTGCTGGTGTTGTAGGGAAACTTTCGTTCAGTAGGTGCTGGTGTTGTAGGGAAACTTTCGTTCAGTAGGTGCTGGTGTTGTAGGGAAACGTTGGTTCAGTAGGTGCTGGTGTTGTAGGAGAACGTTCTACCAGTAGGTGCTGGTGTTGTAGGGGAACGTTGGTGCAGTAGGTGCTGGTGTTGTAGGGGAACGTTCTACCAGTAGGTGCTGGTGTTGTAGGGGAACGTTTTACCAGTAGGTGCTGGTGTTGTAGGGGAACGTTCTACCAGTAGGTGCTGTTGTTGTAGGGAAACGGTCGTTCAGTAGGTGCTGGTGTTGTAGGGGAACGTTCTACCAGTAGGTGCTGGTGTTGTAGGGGAACGTTTTACCAGTAGGTGCTGGTGTTGTAGGGGAACGTTCTACCAGTAGGTGCTGGTGTTGTAGGGGAACGTTCTACCAGTAGGTGCTGGTGTTGTAGGGGAACGTTCTACCAGTAGGTGCTGGTGTTGTAGGGGAACGTTCTACCAGTAGGTGCTGGTGTTGTAGGGGAACATTCTACCAGTAGGTGCTGGTGTTGTAGGGGAACGTTCTACCAGTAGGTGCTGTTGTTGTAGGGAAACTCATGGAAAAATAGAAAAGATAACACCTCTTAACATATTAGGCAATAATTAAGAGTAGGCAAAGTGTCAGATGATCAAGTCAAATCTAAGTTTATTTACAGGTGTAGTAGACCTCACAGTGAAATGCTGAATACAACAGGTGTAGTAGACCTCACAGTGACATGTTTACTTACAGGATCTAACCAACAGTGCATTAAAGGGATTAGGTGAACAATAGGTAGGTAAAGAAAATTATATCAAATGTTTTACCATTGAGACATTTGATATTCCATTTTGAACCTTTAGTTAAGTCAGTTAAGAACAAATTCTTATTTTCAATGATGGCCTAGGAACAGTGGGTTAACTGCCTGTTCAGGGGCAGAACGACAGATTTTGTACCTTGTCAGCTCGGGGATTTGAACCTTTCGGTTACTAGTCCAATGCTCTAACCACTAGGCAACCCTGCCACCCCATCACATTCACTGTGGTTGTCTGAAGCAACGCATGCTATAGGGAATCGTGACCACAAACTGTCGTGACAACCAGTGTTTCTACCTCTGCATTGCTTTGCTGTTTGGGGTTTTTAGTCTGGGTTTCTGTACAGCTCTTTGTGACATCAGCTGATGTAAGAAGGGCTTTATAAATACATTTGAGTGATTGATTGATTGATATACTATAATGAGTTGATCTCACTCTTGGCTCAGAGTTTGTCTGAGCAGTGTCTTAACGATATCTGAAATGCTGGGAGTTGTTTAAGTCTTAAAAGGTTTTATAGGGATTTCTAGGATTTATGCTGATGCTTTGTGGGTAAAGGCCCCGGTCAAGAGAAGTGCACTATAAAGGACATGGGGTACCATTTTGGAAATGATATGCTTTCAAAAGTGTCTTGGGAACTGGCGGGGCAAAGTATATCTCGGCCTGACACAGAGGGGTTTTGGTGTCATATAACCATCCTCATCTCCACTGTGACAGCGGAAGGGACAAAATTGGCTGGTACCCAGGCATGTGTGTACCTCTTAAAGAGGTAATAGACAGTAGAGAGGAGAGGGAGAGGAAAGAGGAGAGGAGAGGAGAGGAGAGGAGAGGAGAGGAGAGGAGAGGAGAGGAGAGGAGAGGAGAGGAGAGGAGAGGAGAGGAGAGGAGAGGAGAGGAGAGGAGAGGAGAGGAGAGGAGAGACGAGGAGAGGAGAGGAGAGGAGAGGAGAGGAGAGGAGAGGAGAGGAGAGGAGAGGAGAGGAGAGGAGAGGAGAGGAGAGGAGAGGAGAGGAGAGGAGAGGAGAGGAGAGGAGAGGAGAGGGAGAAGAGAGAGAGAGGAGAGGAGAGGAGAGGAGAGGAGAGGAGAGGAGAGGAGAGGAGAGGAGAGGAGAGGAGAGGAGAGGAGAGGAGAGGAGAGGAGAGGAGAGGAGAGGAGAGGAGAGGAGAGGAGAGGAGAGGAGAGGAGAAATAATCTGTTAGTTGATAGGAACACACACACATACAAAGATAACACATACAGAGATACACATACAGAGATTCACATACATATACACATACAGAGATAACACATACAGATACACATACAGAGATAACACATACAGAGATAACACATACAGAGATAACACATACAGAGATAACACATACAGAGATAACACATACAGATACACATACAGAGATAACACATACAGAGCTAACACATACAGAGATAACACATACAGATACACATACAGAGATAACACATACAGAGATAACACATACAGAGATAACACATACAGAGATAACACATACAGAGATAACACATACAGATACACATACAGAGATAACACATACAGATACACATACAGAGATAACACATACAGAGATAACACACACAGAGATACACATGCAGAGATAACACATACAGAGATAACACATACAGGGATAACACATACAGAGATAACACATACAGGGATAACACACACAGAGATACACATGCAGAGATAACACATACAGAGATAACACATGCAGAGATAACACATACAGAGATAACACATACAGAGATAACACATACAGAGATAACAAATACAGAGATACACATACAGATATACACATACAGAGATACACATACAGAGATAACAAATACAGAGATACACATACAGGGATAACAAATACAGAGATACACATACAGGGATAACACATACAGAGATAGCACATACAGAGATTACACATACAGAGATAACACATACAGAGATAACACATACAGAGATAACACATACAGAGATAACAAATACAGAGATACACATACAGATATACACATACAGAGATACACATACAGAGATAACAAATACAGAGATACACATACAGGGATAACAAATACAGAGATACACATACAGGGATAACACATACAGAGATAGCACATACAGAGATTACACATACAGAGATTACACATACAGAGATAACAAATACAGAGATACACATACAGAGATAACACATACAGAGAATCACATGCTCAACTGTACAGTCATTCATGCTATTTTTACACAGTCACTTGTTCTACTGTACTCTGTTGTCTACCCTGGTTGTTGATGAGGCTCTTTCACTCCAGAGGACTCACTACCAAAGTAGAAACTTTGAGAGAGGAAAATACAGTCAGATGAAACAGAGAACAGCATGTGTTTTAATGTAACCGTAGAAAGAAATGTCCAATCAGAGATGTCAATTAAGATAACGATAGAGATCAATCACCTTGTGAAGCTGTTTACATGTCGATCTGTCTGTCTGTGAAGTCTACATGTCTGTGAAGCCTACATGTCTGTGAAGTCTACATGTCTGTGAAGTCTACATGTCTGTGAAGTCTACATGTCTGTGAAGCCTACATGTCTGTGAAGCCTACATGTCTGTGAAGCCTAAATGTCTGTGAAGGCTACATGTCTGTGAAGCCTACATGTCTGTGAAGTCTACATGTCTGTGAAGCCTAAATGTCTGTGAAGCCTACATGTCTGTGAAGTCTACATGTCTGTGAAGCCTACATGTCTGTGAAGCCTACATGTCTGCGAAGCCTACATGTCTGCGAAGCCTAAATGTCTGTGAAGCCTACATGTCTGTGAAGCCTACATGTCTGTGAAGCCTACATGTCTGTGAAGCCTAAATGTCTGTGAAGCCTACATGTCTGTGAAGCCTACATGTCTGTGAAGCCTACATGTCTGTGAAGTCTAAATGTCTGTGAAGCCTACATGTCTGTGAAGCCTAAATGTCTGTGAAGCCTACATGTCTGTGAAGCCTACATGTCTGTGAAGTCTACATGTCTGTGAAGCCTAAATGTCTGTGAAGCCTACATGTCTGTGAAGCCTACATGTCTGTGAAGCCTACATGTCTGTGAAGTCTACATGTCTGTGAAGCCTACATGTCTGTGAAGCCTAAATGAAATAATTTGTAAGAAACAAGATGGCTGAGTCTAAACGCATGCACGCATAAACGTCTCTCTCTCTAATTCAAATAGGTTTATTGACACGATGTAAATAAGTGAATCATTTACAATATTAACAAAAATCTAATAATAATATTAATCAACGGGACAATCGGAAACTTTAACCAAGGGTAAAAACAACCATACCGTGGACAATAGCAATAACAATGACATAGAGGACGTGTGTGGGTTCGTTGGTTTGTCAGACGCTGTCCATCATTTTATGGCAGGCAGCAATGTAGTGCGCTGCCAACCCACAGCTCTCTGTGTCCTCCCCGAACAGGATGGGGAGCCTATCCTCATCAGAGAGGTCTTTGAAACCTTGACTAAGGGTTTCAAATTTTGGAAAATAACACAAATGTTTTTGATTTTGTATTTTTCTTTACATATTGTCAGGAAATGCAGCTCTGTCTCAGGTTCTGCTGTTGCAGTGGTTGCACAGCCTTTCCTCTACAGGGAGCCAGGTTCTGTGTCTACCCTTCTCAATAGCAAGTCTGTGCTCACTGAGTCTGTACTTTGTCAAGGTTTTTCTAAGGTTTTAATCAGTAACCATGGTCAAATAGTTTGCCACGGTGTTCTGTTGATTTAGGGCCAGATAGGACTGCATTTTAGTTGTCGTTTTGTTTTGATTGTGTTGTAATTTTGTTTATTCTGATTGATTGGATGTTCTGGTCCTGAGGCTTCAGTGTGTTAGTAGAACAGGTTTGTGAACTCAGCCCCAGGACCAGCTGGATGAGGGGACTATTTTCTTTGCTCAGCTCTTGGCATTGCAGGGTTTGGTAGGGATATGAGCCATCATGAGTTTTCTCTCTGTGTCTGTCTCTCTTTGTTTGTCTCTCTCTCTCTCTCTCTCTCTCTCTCTCTCTCTCTCTCTCTCTCTCTCTCTCTCTCTCTCTCTCTCTCTCTCTCTCTCTCTCTCTCTCTCTCTCTCTCTCTCTCTCTCTCTCTCTCTCTCTCTCTCTCTCTCTCTCTCTCTCTCTCTCTCTCTCTCTCTCTCTCTCTCTCTCTCTCTCTCTCTCTCTCTCTCTCTCTCTCTCTCTCTCTCTCTCTCTCTCTCTCTCTCTCTCTCTCTCTAATTCAATTAAATTCAAGGGCTTTATTGGCATGGGAAACATGTGTTAACATTGCCAAAGCAAGTGAGGTAGACAACATACAAAGTGAATATATAAAGTGAAAAACAACAAAAATTTACAGTAAACATTACACATACAGAAGTTTCAAAACAGTAAAGACATTACAAATGTCATATTATATATATACAGTGTTCTAACAATGTACAAATGGCTAAAGGACACAAGATAAAATAAATAAGCATAAATATGGGTTGTATTTACAATGGTGTTTGTTCTTCACTGGTTGCCCTTTTCTCGTGGCAACAGGTCACAAATCTTGCTGCTGTGATGGCACACTGTGGAATTTCACTCAGTAGATATGGGAGTTTATCAAAATTGGATTTGTTTTCGAATTCTTTGTGGATCTGTGTAATCTGAGGGAAATATGTCTCTCTAATATGGTCATACATTGGGCAGGAGGTTAGGAAGTGCAGCTCAGTTTCCACCTCATTTTGTGGGCAGTGAGCACATAGCCTGTCTTCTCTTGAGAGCCATGTCTGCCTACGGCGGCCTTTCTCAATAGCAAGGCTATGCTCACTGAGTCTGTACAGAGAGTCTCTCTCTCTCTCTGTGTTCTCTGATTGTGTCAGAGTGTGTGTGTGTGTGTGTGTGTGTGTGTGTGTGTGTGTGTGTGTGTGTGTGTGTGTGTGTGTGTGTGTGTGTGTGTGTGTGTGTGTGTGTGTGTGTGTGTGTGTGTGTGTGTGTGTGTGTGTGTGTGTGTGTGTGTGTGTGCGTGTGTGTATCTCCTCATCCCAGAACTGCTGAGTTATGTGACATGAGCGGAGGTGAGGCCAAAGCCTCACACACACGTTAAACAACTCCTCCCGCCACATGTCTCTCTCAGTATAGCTGGCTGACAGCAGGTACAGGCATGCTTACCAATCTACCTATTGTTGGCCCTGAACTGTTCACTGTGTCAGTCTCAATCTACATGCTCTCTCTCTCTCTGTCTCTCTGTCTCTCTGTCTCTCTGTCTCTCTCTGTCTCTCTCTC
>NC_034184.2:86088115-86098115 GCF_002021735.2 Oncorhynchus kisutch
TTTTTTTTTATTTCACCTTTATTTAACCAGGTAGGCTAGTTGAGAACACCTTTATTAACCAGGTAGGCTAGTTTGAAACACCTTTATTTAACCAGGTAGGTCTAGTTGAGAAACCTTTAGTTACAACCAGGTAGGCTAGGTGAGACACCTTTATTTAACCAGGTAGGCTAGTTGAGAACACCTTTATTTAACCAGGTAGGCTAGTTGAGAACACCTTTATTTAACCAGGTAGGCTCGTTGAGAACACCTTTATTTAACCAGGTAGGCTAGTTGAGAAAATTATTGAACAGTAGTAGTTAGAACACCTTTAATTTAACCAGGTAGGCTAGTTGGAAAACACCGTTATTTTAACCGATGTAGGCTAGTTGAGAACAACCTTTATTTAACCAGGTAGGCTAGTTGAGACACCTTTATTAACAGGTAGGCTAGTGAGAACACCTTTATTTAACCAGGTAGGCTAGTTGAGAACACCTTTATTTAACAGGTAGGCTAGTTGAGAACACCTTTATTTAACCAGGTAGGCTAGTTGAGAACACCTTATTAACCAGGTAGGCTAGTTGAGAACACCTTATATTTACACCAGGTAGGCTAGTTGAGAAACCACCTTTTATTTCTAACACATGTAGGCTAGTAGCGAAACACCTTTAATTCTAACCAGGTAGGCCTAGTTGTGAGAAACACCTTTACTATTACACCAGGTAGGCTAGTTGAGAACACCTTTAATTAACCAGGTTAAGGCTAGTTGAGAACCACCCTTTATTTAACAGGTAGGCTAGTTGAGAACACCTTCTATTTTAACCAGTGAGGTAGTGATAAACACCTTTATTTAACCAGGTAGGCGATATGAGACAACTTTATTTAACCAGGTAGGGCTAGTTTAGAACACCCTTTATTAACCAGGTTAGGCCAGTGCAGAAACCGTTTATTTAACCAGGTAGGCTAGTGAGAACACTTTATTTAACCAGGTAGGCCAGTTGAGAGACACCTTTATTACCAGGTAGCTTAGTGAAGAACACCTTTATTTAACCAGGTAGGTAGTTAGAACACACTTTATTTAAACCAGGTAGTGGCTAGTTGGGTATACCACCTTTATTTAACCCAGGATAGGCTAGTTGAGAATCACCTTTTATTATAACCAGGATAGGCTAGTTGAGAATCCCCTTTAATTTAACCCAGGTCAGGCTAGTTGAGAACACCTTTATTTAAACCAGGTAGGCTAGTTGAGAACACCTTATATTTAACCAAGTAAGCTAGTTAGAAAACACCTTTATGTAACCAGCTAAGGCAGTCTAGAAACCCTTTATTTAACCAGGTAGGCTAGTTGGGAACACCTTTAATTTAACCAGGTTAGCGTCAGTTTGAGAACACCTTTATTTAACCAGAGTAGGCTATTGAGAATACCAGGTAGGCTAGTTGAGAACACCTTTATTTAACCAGGTTAGGCTAGTTGAGAACAAGTTCTCATTTACAACTGCGACCTGGCCAAGATAAAGCAAAGCAGTTCGACACAAACAACAACACAGAGTTACACATGGAATAAACAAACGTACAGTCAATAACACAATAGAAAAGTCTATATACAGAAGTAAATACGATATAACAATTAAACCCTGGAGCGGTAGATGTGCAGAAGATGAATGTGCAAGTAGAGATACTGAGGTGCAAAGGAGCAAGATAAATAAATACAGTATGGGGATGAGGTAGTTGGATGGGCTATTTACAGATGGGTTCTAGTATATTATCTTTTCAGTGATTGAGTTCTATGTCCATTTTCTAGCACCAGTTACTCCCAAAGATGGTAATGAGGATGGGGGGGGGGGCAGAAAGTTGTTCTGTTGTTGTTATTCCTCCTCGACACCAACACCTCAGGTCTAAGAGAAGTTAGCACTGTAGGCCCTCCCTAGTCTTCAATCTCCCTCAGTGTTGGTCTTCAATCTCCCTCAGTGTTGGTCTTCAATCTCCCTCAGTGTTAGTCTTCAATCTCCCTCAGTGTTAGTCTTCAATCTCCCTCAGTGTTGGTCTTCAATCTCCTCCAGTGTTGGTCTTCAATCTCCCTCAGTGTTGGTCTTCAATCTCCCTCAGTGTTGGTCTTCAATCTCCCTCAGTGTTGGTCTTCAATCTCCCTCAGTGTTGGTCTTCAATCTCACCCAGTGTTGGTCTTCAATCTCCCTCAGTGTTGGTCTTCAATCTCCCTCAGTGTTGGTCTTCAATCTCCCTCAGTGTTGGTCTTCAATCTCCCCCAGTGTTAGTCTTCAATCTCCCTCAGTGTGGTCTTCAATCTCCCTCAGTGTTAGTCTTCAATCTCCCTCAGTGTTAGTCTTCAATCTCCCTCAGTGTTGGTCTTCAATCTCCCTCAGTGTTGGTCTTCAATCTCCCTCAGTGTTGGTTATGTTTCACACTGATCCCGGTAGATAGAATTTCAGTAAGGCACAGATCTAGGATCAGCTTAATCGTTCTGACATTTTAATGTTAACCATTAGAGGGAAGGCCAAAGGGCTCTGGTCAAAAGTAGGGCACTATGTAGGAAATAATGTGCAATTTGGGATACTCTCTCCTCTCTCGTTCTCTCTCTCTCCTATCACTTTCTCTCTCTCTCTCTCTCTCTCGTTTCTCTCTCTCTCCTATCACTTTCTCTCTCTCTCTCTCGTTCTCTCTCTCTCTCTCTCTCTCGTTCTCTCTCTCTCTCTCGTTCTCTCTCTCTCTCTCTCTCTCTCTCTCTCTCCTATCACTTTCTCTCTCTCTCTCTCGTCTCTCTCTCTCTCTCTCTCTCGTTCTCTCTCTCTCTCTCGTTCTCTCTCTCTCTCTCTCTCTCTCTCCTATCACTTTCTCTCTCTCTCCTATCACTTTGAGTATTGTTCCGCTTGGGCAGCACAGAGGGCAGTCGGTGGACAGCGGTTGAATTGCATTGTGGTCCATGGTGAGTGAACGGGGACCTGTGATTGGTTCTGTCAGCGGGTCTTTAGAGCTGGGCACAGCGCTGGGTACTGGATCCGTGTGGGAAAGAACAGACTCATACAGTAAACCATCTCTCTTCTCTGTGGTGTGCTCTCTCTCCCTCGTTCTCTCCTGTTTTTCCCTCTGTTTGTCTGTCAAAAAGTCTCCCTCTCTTCTCCATGGTGATGCAGAGAGAGGGAGCGAGCGGGAGGGAGAGAGAGAGAAGAGAGGGAGAGAGCGGGAGGGAGAGAGAGAAACAGAAAGAGGATCAAAGGGTTTTGGCAGAGACAAACTGCACCAGTAAACTAACCTTCCTCTCTTTTTTCCCTCCTTCCCCCTCTTCTCTCTTTCCTATAGACCACCAAGGCATTCCTTCCCAAGATGTTGGAGCTGAACCACGGCCACATTGTGACGGTTGCCAGCTCTCTGGGGCTATTCAGCACAGCTGGTGTGGAGGTGAGTTACTACACATGAATGAGACACTCTCTCTTGGTTAGTTAGTAGTACTATGTAGTACACACAGAGACAGAGAGACAGAGAGACAGAGAGACAGAGAGACAGAGAGACAGAGAGACAGAGAGACAGAGAGACAGAGAGACAGAGAGACAGAGAGACAGACACAGAGACACAGAGACACAGAGACACAGAGACACAGAGACAGCGACACAGAGACAGCGACACAGAGACAGCGACACAGAGACAGCGACACAGAGACAGCGACACAGAGACAGCGACACAGAGACAGCGACACAGAGACAGCGACACAGAGACACAGACACAGAGACAGAGACACAGAGACAGCGACACAGAGACAGCGACACAGACACAGATATTCGCCTTTCTCATATTATTCCCCCCAACTCTGGAAATTTAAAGAACAGAGATGAGCTTTGGGGGCCCTCTGTCTATTGTAGGGGGGGGGGGTCTGGGGGCCTGTTACGGGGCCCTCTGTCTATAGTGGGGGGGAGGTCTGGGGGCCTGTTACGGGGCCCTCTGTCTATTGTAGGGGGGTCTGGGGGCCTGTTACGGGGCCCTCTGTCTATAGTAGGGGGGGGGGGTCTGGGGGCCTGTTACAGGGCCCTCTGTCTATAGTAGGGGGGGGTTTAGGGGGCCTGTTATGGGGCCCTCTGTCTATAGTAGGTGGGGTTTAGGGGGCCTGTTACGGGACCCTCTGTCTACAGTAGGGGGGGGGGTCTGGGGGCCTGTTACGGGGCCCTCTGTCTATAGTAGGGAGGGTCTGGGGGGCCTGTTACGGCACCCTCTGTCTATAGCTTGGGGGGGGTCTGGGGACCTGTTACGGGGCCCTCTGTCTATAGCTTGGGGGGGTCTAGGGGGCCTGTTACGGGGCCCTCTGTCTATAGCTTGGTGGGGTCTAGGGGGCCTGTTACGGGGCCTTCTGTCTGTAGTTCGGGGGGGGTCTAGGGGGCCTGTTACGGCGCCCTCTGTCTATAGCTTGGGGGGTCTGGGCGTGGGCGCCTGTTACGGGGCCCTCTTACGGGACCCTCTGTCTGTAGCTGGGGGGGCCTGTTCTGGGGCCCTCTGTTTGCAGCTGGGGGGGACTGGGGCTGGGCCCATAGGGCCCTTGGCTCTGAGTGAAGAACAGGCTGACATGTCTCCGTGGGAGGGAGACATCTTCATCAGGTTCTTTGTGAAACCATCGCAGCTCTCTCAGTATTCACATCACAGCCAATTCACTCTAAATGGAGGGGACTTTGTTTTCACTTTTTTTTGTGTGTGGGGGGGGGGGGGGGGGTCATCTTTCGTCCAGGCCCCTCACTGTTTCTTTTTGTGTGTTATCCGAGTCAGTGTTAAAAGGATTTGATGTGGTCATTTGTCCTGGGGACAATAAGAAGAGTGGCTGTAGCTGTCACTCTCTGTTGTGTGTTCCAGAGAAGCCTTCTAGAATGCTTCTTTAATATTCTAGAACACATGGACTCCCTTTCACTCTCTCTCTCCATTCCAGAGTGGTGTCATTTTCATTCTGTCTTTAGGCACCGCTACCCCATTGCCTTTTGTTTTCCTAGCTGTTGTTGCACAGGCGGGAACTCATCCATAACCATTAAGTCTCTCTTCAAAGGGACTGGAGCACAGTCAAGGTTTTAACCTATAATACTTCATAGAAATTGAATGTGATTTTAAGGCAGGAGGGACTATTCATTTAGGAACCATAGTTTGGCAGGCATGTCACGTGGGCACAGTCTCATCTCCTTTATCCTCTCTGGGTTTGCCCAAGCTGCTTTTGAAGATTAGGCCCCCGGCGAACCATCAAACCCTCCCCGCCCCATAAATCAATCCAACCCCAACCCATCCCCAACCCATGCCCAACCCAACCCAATCCCAGCCCATAACCCAATCCAATCCCAGCCCATAACCCCACCCAATCCCAGCCCATAACCCAATCCAATCCCAGCCCATAACCCCACCCAATCCCAGCCCATAACCCAATCCAATCCAACCCATAACCCAACCCATCCCCAACCCAATCCCAGCCCATAACCCAATCCCAACCCATAACCCAACCCATCCCCAACCCAACCCAATCCCAGCCCATAACCCAATCCAATCCCAGCCCATAACCCAATCCAATCCCAGCCCATAACCCAATCCCAGCCCATAACCCAATCCAATCCCAGCCCAGCCCATCCCCGACCCAACCCAATCCCAGCCCATAACCCAATCCAATCCCAGCCCATAACCCAATCCAATCCCAGCCCAGCCCATAACCCAATCCTGACGCCCATTCTATTCCAGTGTAATTCTACGACTGTGTCTTTACTCCAGTGTGATAGCTACACAGGATTTAACAGGGACACCTTTTCCTCTCATGACCCCCTATAGGATTACTGCGCCAGTAAGTTCGGGGCCATCGGCTTCCACGAGTCGCTGAGCCACGAGATCAAGGCTTCGGATAAGGACGGCATTAAGATGACGCTGGTGTGTCCCTACCTGGTGGACACGGGCATGTTCAAAGGCTGCAGGATAAGGTGACTCATCCATCAATCAATCAATCAATCAATCAATCAAATAATCAACCAATCAATCAATCAAATAATCAACCAATCAATCAATCAAATTATAAATCAATCAATCAAATAATCAACCAATCAATCAATCAAATTATAAATCAATCAATCAAATAATCAACCAATCAATCAATCAAATAATAAATCAATCAATCAAATAATCTATCAATCAATCAAATAATCAATCAATCAATCAATCAAATAATCAATAAATCAATCAATCAAATAATAAATCAATCAAATAATCAATCAATCATTATATCAAATAATCAATCAAATAATCAATCAATGAATCAATCAAATAATCAACCAATCATTCAATCAAATAATCAATCAATCAATCAATCAAATAATCAATCAATCAATCAAATAATCAATCATTCAATCAAATAATCAATCAATCATTCAATCAAATAATCAATCAATCAATCAAATACTCAATCAATCAATCAAATAATCAGTCATTCCACTCAAATCAATTAATCATAACGTGATTCATAGTGTGCTTTATCCCTTAGCATTTAAATGTCTATTTAAATATACGTTGGAGGTTAATAATTTAAATTAAATAATTTAAATTATTAAATTAAACGAAACCAGGGAGCCTACTGCTAACAGCAATGTTCCTTAAAAACAAATTCAGTCACGGAGCAAATTTCCCGTCTACTGAGAGCGCACGCAACCTTCAACGTTGTACTTATGATGCGCGTTTATTGTGAACCGGCTGTACCCACTTTGAGTAGTTACAATTTTAACATTGGACAAGTAGGTCACTGTGGCTATTTGATCAAAATATGGGCCTACCGGAGTGTCCTACCATCAAAAACTATGGAGAAAATGCATCCCATAATATTTGAACATGGAAATAGCTGTTCTATCAGTCAGACTACAGGAGCAGACAATGTGTGGTGTTCAATGTAGACCTACATTCCATCAGACTTTTGAAGAAAAACACATGCAGGGCTTGACCTTTAACCTGTTTATACACTTGTCCTTCAGACAAGGAGGTGACTGAAAATGTTGTGTTTGATGCAGGAAACCACTTTACAAAATAAAAATGCATAATTATTCCCAAACCATTATTACAGGAGAATCAGACAAATTATTATTAATTAATTATTATACCCTCTGCCTATTGGCTACGTATCTTATTCAAACCTCTCTTAAAATACAACACTGCCCCTTTAAGACAGAACAAAAGTATCAAGTAGTATCACTTCCCCCATTGCTGACTATAAATTAGCTATAACTCGCTAACTAGAAAGATTATGTACAAATATACACACGTGGCTACATGCAATGGGCTGGTGATGTACTGCAATGCACTGTACTGTATTGTACTATACACTGAGTGTACAAAACATTAGGAACACCTGCTCTTTCCATGACATACACTGACCAGGTGAATTCAGGTGAAAGATATGATCCCTTATTGATGTCACCTGTTAAATCCACTTCAAATCAGTGTAGATGAAGTGGAGGAGACAGGTGGTTAAAGAAGGATTTTTATACCTTGAGACAATTGAGACATGGATTGTGTATGTTTGCCATTCAGAGGGTGAATGGAAAAGACAAAATATTTAAGTGTCTTTGAACGGGGTATGGTAGTAGGTGTCAGGCACTGGTTGGTGTCAAGAACTGCAACGCTGCTGGGTTTTTCAAGCTCAACAGTTTCCCTGTGTGTATCAAGAATGGTCCACCACCCAAAGGTCATCCAGCCAAGTTGACACAACTGTGGGAAGCATTGGAGTCGACAAGGGCCAGCATCCTTTCGACACCTTGTAGAGTCTGTGCCCCGGCGAATTGAGGCTGTTCCGGGGGGGGCAAAAGGGAGCGCAACTCAATATTCGGAAGGTGTTCTTAATGTTTGGTACACTCAGTGTACTGCACTGTTCTACGGAGTTGACTAGTGCCTTAACCTGTATGTCGATGTCAGTGTTTCACCTAGAGCTCTACCAAACCAAGGCACACCCTCTCTACCTCCCCTAACAGGTGTACCGTGAATACTGTTCCCCTCTTTAGTTACAATGGTTCCCCCCGCTGGTTTCTGTATCTGAACTGGCCTATTCTAGGTGTTGATATCAATAGATATGGTTTAGATAAGATCAGACTTGGTTGTCTGTTGTGTACAAACTCTGCACTTACGTTGCTGAATAGCACCCTGGGCACTTTCCCCTTGTGTTTATGTGTGTGTTCTGCCCTCGTTCTGGCTGTCTCTAACTGTTATGCCACTTCCTGTCTGTACAGGAAAGAGATCGAGCCTTTCCTGCCTCCCCTGAAGCCAGAGTTCTGTGTAACACAGTCTATGAGGGCCATTCTCACCGATCAGGCTATGATCTGCACCCCTCGTATAGTATACATGGTTAACTTCATGAAAAGGTCAGTCCAGTCTTTCTCCCTCTGTCTTTCTCTCTCTCAATTCAATTAATAAATACATGCTTTATTGGCATGAATGGGTGGTTGCCATCTCTTCTCTTTCCACATCCCTCTCCTCTCTTTCCACATCCCTCTCTTCTCTTTCCACATCCCTCTCTTCTCTTTCCACATCCCTCTCTTCTCTTTCCACATCCCTCTCTTCTGTTTCCACATCCCTCTCCTCTCTTTCCACATCCCTCTCTTCTCTTTCCACATCCCTCTCCTCTCTTTCCACATCCCTCTCCTCTCGTTCCACATCCCTCTCTTCTCTTTCCACATCCCTCTCTTCTCTTTCCACATCCCTCTCCTCTCTTTCCACATCCCTCTCCTCTCTTTCCACATCCCTCTCCTCTCTTTCCACATCCCTCTCCTCTCTTTCCACATCCCTCTCCTCTCTTTCCACATCCCTCTCCTCTCTTTCCACATCCCTCTCCTCTCGTTCCACATCCCTCTCTTCTCTTTCCACATCCCTCTCCTCTCTTTCCACATCCCTCTCTTCTCTTCTCTTTCCACATCCCTCTCTTTCTCTTCTCTTTCCACATACCTCTCCTCTCTTTCCACATCCCTCTCTTCTCTTTCCACATCCCTCTCTTCTCTTTCCACATCCCTCTCTTCTCTTTCCACATCCCTCTCCTCTCTTTCCACATCCCTCTCTTCTCCTCTCTTTCCACATCCCCTCTCTTCTCTTTCCACATCCCTCTCTTCTCTTTCCACATCCCTCTCCTCTCTTTCCACATCCCTCTCTTCTCTTCTCTTTCCACATCCCTCTCTTCTCTTCTCTTTCCACATACCTCTCCTCTCTTTCCACATACCTCTCCTTTCTCCAGTGTGTGAATGAACTCAGACCCTCTCCTTTCTCCAGTGTCTGAATGAACTCAGTCCCTCTCCTTTCTCCAGTGTCTGAATGAACTCAGACCCTCTCCTTTCTCCAGTGTCTGAATGAACTCAGACCCTCTCCTTTCTCCAGTGTCTGAATGAACTCAGACCCTCTCCTTTCTCCAGTGTGTTGTGAATGAATTAATGTCTCTAAATGAAGAGCTTGTGTATCTGACCTCTGTTTTCTCTCCTCTCTACAGCTTCCTGCCCTTCGAGGCCATCGTTTGTATGTACAGGTTCCTCGGTGCTGATAAGTGTATGTACCCTTCCTTGCCCAGAGGAAGGAGCTGATGAACAACAACGAGGCTAAGGGGGACATCTAGGGGGCGCTGTTGCCGCATGGTGGGGTGGGGCCCATAACCCTAGAGGCACAAGGATAAGACCACTGAGGGTGCATGGAGGAGGAGGAGGATTTAAAAAAGACTGAATCTAGACTGGTGAACTTGCATTGAGCAGATACAAAGGTCCTCTGAAACGATGCCAGCTGTGTTACTACACAAAGGATTTTTATTTCTCTTCGTTTTTTCATAGTTGTCTTTTTATTTTTTATGTTTTTTTTCTTCTAAGGTTTGTTTAAAGAAACCAACCATCTATATACTGTGTCAATAGTTCTTTTTTTTTTTTTTAAATCATATGAAAAAAAAGGTATTAACTATTTACGTAATGTAGTCACCAACTTTTTATTTAGTATCTTTGTGGAAATATACAGTATGTTACTGTACAGTAAAATCTTGTCACTTTCCAGTTTCTCT
>NC_034184.2:86103115-86113115 GCF_002021735.2 Oncorhynchus kisutch
AGGCCCTGTCCTGATTTCTTAGCTGGGACAGTGAACACAATGGATTCTACACACACAAGATACTATTGATAGTAATAGATTGCATTATATGGTGTTTTTTTTTAGAAGGTCCTGAAACCACGTTACATTGTAAATGGAGAAATTCCCTTCACATGACATTACCTTGGGCTGTAAGCACTGTCTGCTTCCACAATGACTGATAGAGCAGGTCAAAAAGAAGATGTGATGAACATAGTGTGTGTGTGTGTGTGTGTGTGTGTGTGTGTGTACTGTCAATATGTTGCAGGATGGATGTGTGTATTGTCAGATCTCATGGGTCTCATCCTGTTTCCATTACATCACTCAGAATGTTACCACGAGCTGTCAACAACCCACCAATAGAATATCATGATCTACCACCAATAGAATATCATGATCTACCCACCAATAGAATATCACCATCTACCCCCCCACCAATAGAATATCACCATCTACCCACCAATAGAATATCACCATCTACTGACCCCACCAATAGAATATCACCATCTACCCACAATAGAATATCACCATCTACCCACCAAAAGAATATCACCATCTACCCACCAATAAATTTCCCCATCTAACCACCAATAGAATATCACCATCTACCCAGCAATAGAATATCACATCTTCCCTTCCACACCATAGAATATCACCATCTACCCACCAATAGAATATCATGATCTACCACCAATAGAATATCACCATCTACTGACCCCTACCCCCACCATAGAATATCACCATCTACCCACCAATAGAATATCACCATCTACTGACCCCACCAATAGATATCCACCATCTACCCACCAATAGAATATCACCATCTACTGACCCCACCAATAGAATATCACCATCTACCCACCAATAGAATATCACCATCTACTGACCCCACCAATAGAATATCACCATCTACCCCACCAATGAATATCACCATCTACTGACCCCACCATAGAATATCACCATCTACTGACCCCACCAATAGAATATCACCATCTACTGACCCCACCAATAGAATATCACCACATGTCAGAACNTCTCTTCCTATAGACCACCAAGGCATTCCTTCCCAAGATGTTGGAGCTGAACCACGGCCACATTGTGACGGTTGCCAGCTCTATGGGGCTATTCAGCACAGCTGGTGTGGAGGTGAGTTACTACACCTGAATGAGACACTCTCTCTTGGTTAGTTAGTAGTACTATGTAGTACACACAGAGACAGAGAGACAGAGAGACAGAGAGACAGAGAGACAGAGAGACAGAGAGACAGAGAGACAGAGAGACAGAGAGACAGAGAGACAGAGAGACAGAGAACAGACAGACACAGAGAGGACACAGAGCAGACACAGAGACACAGAGACAGCGACACAGAGACAGCGACACAGAGACAGCGACACAGAGACAGCGACACAGAGACAGCGACACAGAGACAGCGACACAGAGACAGCGACACAGAGACAGCGACACAGAGACAGACACAGAGACAGAGACACAGAGACAGCGACACAGAGACAGCGACACAGACACAGATATTCGCCTTTCTCATATTATTCCCCCCAACTCTGGAAATTTAAAGAACAGAGATGAGCTTTGGGGCCCTCTGTCTATTGTAGGGGGGGGGGGTCTGGGGGCTGTTACGGGGCCCTCTGTCTATAGTGGGGGGGAGGTCTGGGGGCCTGTTACGGGGCCCTCTGTCTATTGTAGGGGGTCTGGGCCTGTTACGGGGCCCTCTGTCTATAGTAGGGGGGGGGGGTCTGGGGCCTGTTACAGGGCCCTCTGTCTATAGTAGGGGGGGTTTAGGGGGCCTGTTATGGGCCCTCTGTCTATAGTAGGTGGGGTTTAGGGGGCCTGTTACGGGACCCTCTGTCTACAGTAGGGGGGGGGGTCTGGGGGCCTGTTACGGGGCCCTCTGTCTATAGTAGGGAGGGTCTGGGGGGCCTGTTACGGCACCTCTCTGTCTATAGCTTGGGGGGGTCTGGGGACCTGTTACGGGGCCCTCTGTCTATAGCTTGGGGGGGTCTAGGGGCCTGTTACGGGGCCTCTGTCTATAGCTTGGTGGGTCTAGGGGGCCTGTTACGGGGCCTTCTGTCTGTAGTTCGGGGGGGGTCTAGGGGGCTGTTACGGCGCCCTCTGTCTATAGCTTGGGGGGTTGGCGTGGGGCGCCTGTTACGGGGCCCTCTTACGGGACCTCTGTCTGTAGCTGGGGGGGCCTGTTCTGGGCCCTCTGTTTGCAGCTGGGGGGGACTGGGGCTGGGCCCATAGGGCCCTTGGCTCTGAGTGAAGAACAGGCTGACATGTCTCCGTGGGAGGGAGACATCTTCATCAGGTTCTTTGTGAAACCATCGCAGCTCTCTCAGTATTCACATCACAGCCAATTCACTCTAAATGGAGGGGACTTTGTTTTCACTTTTTTTGTGTGGTGGGGGGGGGGGGGGTCATCTTTCGTCCAGGCCCTCACTGTTTCTTTTTGTGTGTTATCCGAGTCAGTGTTAAAAGGATTTGATGTGGTCATTTGTCCTGGGACAATAAGAAGAGTGGCTGTAGCTGTCACTCTCTGTTGTGTGTTCCAGAGAAGCCTTCTAGAATGCTTCTTTAATATTCTAGAACACATGGACTCCCTTCACTCTCTCTCTCCATTCCAGAGTGGTGTCATTTTCATTCTGTCTTTTAGGCACCGCTACCCCATTGCCTTTTGTTTCCTAGCTGTTGTTGCACAGGCGGGAACTCATCCATAACCATTAAGTCCTCTCTTCAAGGGACTGGAGCACAGTCAAGGTTTTAACCTATAATACTTCATAGAAATTGAATGTGATTTTAAGGCAGGAGGGACTATTCATTTAGGAACCATAGTTTGGCAGGCATGTCACGTGGGCACAGTCTCATCTCCTTTATCCTCTCTGGGTTTGCCCAAGCTGCTTTTTGAAGATTAGGCCCCCCGGCGGAAACCATCAAACCCTCCCCGCCCCATAAATCAATCCAACCCCAACCCATCCCACCCATGCCCAACCCAACCAATCCCAGCCCATAACCCAATCCAATCCCAGCCCATAACCCCACCCAATCCCAGCCCATAACCCAATCCAATCCCAGCCCATAACCCCACCCAATCCCAGCCATAACCCAATCCAATCCAACCCATAACCCAACCCATCCCCAACCCAATCCCAGCCCATAACCCAATCCCCACCCATAACCCAACCCATCCCCAACCCAACCCCAATCCCAGCCCATAACCCAATCCAATCCCAGCCCATAACCCAATCCAATCCCAGCCCATACCCAATCCCAGCCCATAACCCAATCCAATCCCAGCCCAGCCCATCCCCGACCCAACCCAATCCCAGCCCATAACCCAATCCAATCCCAGCCCATAACCCAATCCAATCCCAGCCCAGCCCATAACCCAATCCTGACGCCCATTCTATTCCAGTGTAATTCTACGACTGTGTTCTTTACTCCAGTGTGATAGCTACACAGGATTTAACAGGGACACCTTTTCCTCTCATGACCCCCTATAGGATTACTGCGCCAGTAAGTTCGGGGCCATCGGCTTCCACGAGTCGCTGAGCCACGAGATCAAGGCTTCGGATAAGGACGGCATTAAGATGACGCTGGTGTGTCCCTACCTGGTGGACACGGGCATGTTCAAAGGCTGCAGGATAAGGTGACTCATCCATCAATCAATCAATCAATCAATCAATCAATAATCAACCAATCAATCAATCAAATAATCAACCAATCAATCAATCAAATTATAAATCAATCAATCAAATAATCAACCAATCAATCAATCAAATTATAATCAATCATCAAATAATCAACCATCAATCAATCAATAATAAATCAATCAATCAAATAATCTATCAATCAATCAAATAATCAATCAATCAATCAATCAAATAATCATAAATCAATCAATATCAATAATAAATCAATCAAATAATCAATCAATCATTATATCAAATAATCAATCAAATAATCAATCAATGAATCAATCAAATAATCAACCAATCATTCAATCAAATAATCAATCAATTCAATCAATCAAATAATCAATCAATCAATCAATAATCAATCATTCAATCAAATAATCAATCAATCATTCAATCAAATAATCAATCAATCAATCAAATACTCAATCAATCAATCAAATAATCAGTCATTCCACTCAATCAATTAATCATAACGTGATTCATAGTGTGCTTTATCCCTTAGCATTTAAATGTCTATTTAAATATACGTTGGAGGTTAATAATTTAAATTAAATAATTTAAATTATTAAATTAAACGAAACCAGGGAGCCTACTGCTAACAGCAATGTTCCTTAAAACAATTCAGTCACGGAGCAAATTTCCCGTCTACTGAGAGCGCACGCAACCTTCAACGTTGTACTTATGATGCGCGTTTATTGTGAACCGGCTGTACCCACTTTGAGTAGTTACAATTTTAACATTGGACAAGTAGGTCACTGTGGCTATTTGATCAAATATGGGCCTACCGGAGTGTCCTACATCAAAAACTATGGAGAAAATGCATCCCATAATATTTGAACATGGAAATAGCTGTTCTATCAGTCAGACTACAGGAGCAGACAATGTGTGGTGTTCAATGTAGACCTACATTCCATCAGACTTTTGAAGAAAAACACATGCAGGGCTTGACCTTTAACCTGTTTATACACTTGTCCTTCAGACAAGGAGGTGACTGAAAATGTTGTGTTTGATGCAGGAAACCACTTTACAAAATAAAAATGCATAATTATTCCCAAACATTATTACAGGAGAATCAGACAAATTATTATTAATTATTATTATACCCTCTGCCTATTGGCTACGTATCTTATTCAAACCTCTCTTAAAATACAACACTGCCCCTTAAGACAGAACAAAAGTATCAAGTAGTATCACTTCCCCATTGCTGACTATAAATTAGCTATAACTCGCTAACTAGAAAGATTATGTACAAATATACACACGTGCTACATGCAATGGGCTGGTGATGTACTGCAATGCACTGTACTGTATTGTACTATACACTGAGTGTACAAAACATTAGGAACACCTGCTCTTTCCATGACATACACTGACCAGGTGAATTCAGGTGAAAGATATGATCCCTTATTGATGTCACCTGTTAAATCCACTTCAAATCAGTGTAGATGAAGTGGAGGAGACAGGTGGTTAAAGAAGGATTTTTATACCTTGAGACAATTGAGACATGGATTGTGTATGTTTGCCATTCAGAGGGTGAATGGAAAAGACAAAATATTTAAGTGTCTTTGAAACGGGTATGGTAGTAGGTGTCAGGCACTGGTTGGTGTCAAGAACTGCAACGCTGCTGGGTTTTCAGGCTCAACAGTTTCCCTGTGTGTATCAAGAATGGTCCACCACCCAAAGGTCATCCAGCCAAGTTGACACAACTGTGGGAAGCATTGGAGTCGACAAGGGCCAGCATCCTTTCGACACCTTGTAGAGTCTGTGCCCCGGCGAATTGAGGCTGTTCCGGGGGGGGCAAAAGGGAGCGCAACTCAATATTCGGAAGGTGTTCTTAATGTTTGGTACACTCAGTGTACTGCACTGTTCTACGGAGTTGCTAGTGCTTAACCTGTATGTCGATGTCAGTGTTTCACCTAGAGCTCTACCAAACCAGGCACACCCTCTCTACCTCCCCGAACAGGTGTACCGTGAATACTGTTCCCCTCTTTAGTTACAATGGTTTCCCCCCGCTGGTTTCTCTGTATCTGACTGGCCTATTCTAGGTGTTGATATCATAGATATGTTTTAGATAAGATCAGACTTTGGTTGTCTGTTGTGTACAAAACTCTGCACTTACGTTGCTGAATAGCACCTGGGCACTTTCCCCTTGTGTTTATGTGTGTGTTCTGCCCTCGTTCTGGCTGTCTCTAACTGTTATGCCACTTCCTGTCTGTACAGGAAAGAGATCGAGCTTTCCTGCCTCCCTGAAGCCAGAGTTCTGTGTAACACAGTCTATGAGGGCCATTCTCCACCGATCAGGCTATGATCTGGCACCCCTCGTATAGTATACATGGTTAACTTCATGAAAAGGTCAGTTCCAGTCTTTCTCCCTCTGTCTTTCTCTCTCTCAATTCAATTAATAAATACATGCTTTATTGGCATGAATGGGTGGTTGCCATCTCTTCTCTTTCCACATCCCTCTCCTCTCTTTCCACATCCCTCTCTTCTCTTTCCACATCCCTCTCTTCTCTTTCCACATCCCTCTCTTCTCTTTCACATCCCTCTCTTCTGTTTCCACATCCCTCTCCTCTCTTTCCACAATCCCTCTCTTCTCTTTCCACATCCCTCTCCTCTCTTTCCACATCCCTCTCCTCTCGTTCCACATCCCTCTCTTCTCTTTCCACATCCCTCTCTTCTCTTTCCACATCCCTCTCCTCTCTTTCCACATCCCTCTCCTCTCTTTCCACATCCCTCTCCTCTCTTCCACATCCCTCTCCTCTCTTTCCACATCCCTCTCCTCTCTTTCCACATCCCTCTCTCTCTTCCACATCCTCTCCTCTCGTTCCACTCCCTCTTCATCTCTCTATCTCATCCCTCTCCTCTCTTCCACATCCCTCTCTTTCTCTTTCTTTCCACATCCCTCTCTTTCTCTTCTCTTCCACATACCTCTCCTCTCTTTCCACATCCTCTCTTCTTTTCCACATCCTCTCTCTCTTTCCACATCCCTCTCTTCTCTTCCACATCCCTTCCTCTCTTTCCACATCCCCTCTTCTCCCTCTCTTTCCACATCCCTCTCTTCTCTTTCCACATCCTCTCTTCTCTTCCACATCCCTCCTCTCTTTCCACATCCCTCTCTTCTTCTTCTTTCACAATCCCTCTCTTCTCTTCTCTTCACATAACCTCTCCTCTCTTCCACATACCTCTCCTTTCTCCAGTGTGTGAATGAACTCAACCTCTCCTTTCTCCAGTGTCTGAATGAACTCAGTCCCTCTCCTTTCTCTCGTGTCTGAAATGAACTCAGACCTCTCCCTTTCTCAGTGTCTGAATGAACTCAGACCCTCTCCTTTCTCCAGTGTCTGAATGAATCAGACCCTCTCCTTTCTCCAGTGTGTTTGTGAATGAATTAGTCTCTAAATGAAGAGCTTTGTGTATCTGACCTCTGTTTTCTCTCCTCTCTACAGCTTCCTGCCCTTCGAGGCCATCGTTTGTATGTACAGGTTCCTCGGTGCTGATAAGTGTATGTACCCCATTCCTTGCCCAGAGGAAGGAGCTGATGAACAACAACGAGGCTAAGGGGACATCTAGGGGGCGCTGTTGCCGCAGTGGGTGGAGGTGGGGCCCATAACCCTAGAGGCACAAGGATAAGACCACTGAGGTTGCATGGAGGAGGAGGAGGATTTAAAAAGACTGAATCTAGACTGGTGAACTTGCATTGAGCAGATACAAAGGTCCTCTGAAACGATGCCAGCTGTGTTACTACACAAAGGATTTTTATTTCTCTTCGTTTTTTCATAGTTGTCTTTTATTTTTATGTTTTTTTTCTTCTAAGGTTTGTTTAAAGAAACCAACCATCTATATACTGTGTCAATAGTTCTTTTTTTTTTTTTTTAAATCATATGAAAAAAAAGGTATTAACTATTTACGTAATGTAGTCACCAACTTTTTATTTAGTATCTTTGTGGAAATATACAGTATGTTACTGTACAGTAAAATCTTGTCACTTTCCAGTTTTCTCTTTATTTGTAGACATGCACTGTAATACTGCCTTTCTCTACACGGCCAAGTCTCTGTAGAAACGGTCCAAAATGGCATTTCATCACCCAGACCGACATGCAAAATAAATTTACACACGTACGTGTTATTCAATCATTGCACCAACACAGCTCACGGTTTCTCAGCGAGCGTCTGGGTAGCCAGGTGCTGAAATTAGAACTGCAAGTCCCGCCTCTTCCCATCTCCTTATTGGTTGTTAGGAGCATATACCCACATGGGTGATTGAAAGATGAACTGAGGTGCACACACTCCAGTCCAGTTGGTGGTGGTAATGCACCTTAAAGTTGGTTGCCATCCACCATGTAAACTCCATAGAAGAAGAAGCCTGAAGGAGGAGAGATTACTAGAAACAACTTCGTTTTACCCTTTTATCTGTGGATTAATTGTAGGAGTAGAAGGACCTTGTTGCATTTCAGGTAAATAACAACCCAATGTTTATATCCCTGGACAAATTAGCTAGCAACAGAAAGCGAGCTAGCTAAATTGACATAAATGTTTAATGCTTTTGACCTGTCCACAAATTAATATAGTTGGTTCAGAGTTTGTTTTGATATTTTCACTGGTCAGGTGTGGGTAGACAAAATCAGCATGCGCGCAAGCAGTCTGGTCAACATGTTAGGGTTGCATATTTCTGGTAATTTTCAGAAAATTCTGGTTAAAAGATTCCTAGAATCAAGATGGAGGGGGGGGGGGGGGGGGGTCAGGAAATCCTGAATCCTCCAACCAGAATTTCTGGACAACCTGGGGATTTTTGGGGAAACACTACCCAGCAACCCCTGCGGCTCAGTCTAACCAATCATGCTGTAGCGATCAGACGTTTATGTATTTTAATATTTCAATGTTATTTATTTTAATTCCCTTCAGATCTTCAGGAAGATCTTCCGATTTTATTCCATCTATTTCAAACAGTTGAAATGAGTTTATTACCTACCGGTATTGATTGATTATCATTGATTTGGGTAAATCTATCAGCCAAATGTCTCGTTAGTTTTCGACTTACGATCTTTATCTTCTGACTTATTGATGGCCATATCAATCACCACATCCTAAGACCTACACTACCGTTCAAAAGGTTGGGGTCACTTAGAAATGTCCTTGTTTTTCCATGAAAACATGAAATGAGTTGCAAAATTAAATAGGAAAAATAGTCAAAACGTTAACAAGGTTAAAATAAATATAAAAAATTCCTTTAAATAATAATTGTGTCCTCTTTGACAACTTTGCTTTTGTTAGAAGAATTTTCCGTTTGCAGTAATTATAATATTATAATTATAACCTTGCAGACTTTTGGCACTTTAGTTGTCAATTGTTTTGAGGCAATCTGAAGAGATTTCACCCCATGCTTCCTGAAGCACATCCCACAAGTTGGATTGGCTTGATGGGCACTTCTTATGTACCAAACGGTCAAGCTGCTCCCACAACAGCTCAATAGGGTTGAGATGCGATGACTGTGCTGGCCACTCCATTAGAGACAGCTGGTATTCTGACTGCTTCTTCCCTAAATAGTTATTGCATAGTTTGGCGCTGTGCTTTGGGTCATTGTCCTGTTGTAGAAGGAAATTGGCTCCATTTAAGCACCGTCCACAGGGTATGGCGTTGCAAAATGGAGTGATAGCCTTCCTTCTTCAAGATCCCTTTTACCCTGTACAAATCTCCCACTTTACCACCACCAAAGCACCCCAGACCATCACATTGCCTCCACCAAGCCCCCTCAGACCATCACATTGCCTCCACCAAAGCCCCCCCAGACCATCACATTACCTCCACCAAAGCCCCCCAGACCATCACATTGCCTCCACCAAAGCCCCTCAGACCATCACATTGCCTCCACCAAAGCCCCCCCAGACCATCACATTACCTCCACCAAAGCCCCCCCAGACCATCACATTACCTCCACCAAGCCCCCCCAGACCATCACATTGCCTCCACCATGCTTGACAGATGGTTCACTCCTCCAGCATCTTTTCATTTTTTCTCCATCTCATAAATGTTCTTCTTTATGAGGCGAACACCTCAAACTTAGACTCGTCCATAACATAACTTAGACTCGTCCATAACATAACTTAGACTCGTCTGTCCATAACATAACTTAGACTCGTCTGTCCATAACATAACTTAGACTCGTCTGTCCATAACATACTTAGACTCGTCTGTCCATAACATAACTTAGACTCGTCTGTCCATAACATAACTTAGACTCGTCTGTCCATAACAAACTTAGACTCGTCTGTCCATAA
>NC_034184.2:86117536-86180036 GCF_002021735.2 Oncorhynchus kisutch
CCTCCTCCTCCCCTCCTCCTTCCTCCCCTCCTCCTTCCTCCCCTCCTCCTCCTCCCCTCCCCTTCCTCCCCTTCCTTCCTCCCTTCTCCTTCCTCCCCTTCTCCTTCCTCCCCTTCTCCTATCTGCCCTCCTCCTTCCTCCCCTCCTCCTTCCTCCCCTTCTCCTATCTCCCCTCCTCCTTCCTCCCCCTCCTACCTCCCCTCCTCCTACCTCCCATCCTCCTTCCGCCCCTTCTCCTATCTCCCCTCCTCCTACCTCCCCTCCTCCTTCCTCCCCTCTTCCTACTCCCCTCCTCCTTCCTCCCCTCTTCCTACTTCCCCTCCTCCTTCCTCCCCTCTTCCTACCCCCCCTCCTTCTTCCTCCCCTTCTCCTATCTCCCCTCGTCCTTCCTCCATCTTCTCCTACCTCCCCTCCTCCTTCCCTCCCCTTCTCCTATCTCCCCTCCTATTCTTCCTCCCCTTCTCCTACCTCCCCTCATCCTTCCCTCCCCTTCTCCTTCCTCCCCTCCTCCTTCCTCTCCTTCTCCTACCTCCCTCCCCTTCCTCCCATCCTCCTTCCTCCCCTTCTCCTATCTCCTCTCCTCCTACCTCCCTCCTCCTTCCTCCCCTTCTCCTATCTCCCCTCCTCCTTCTCCCCTCCTCCTTCCTCCCTCCTCCTTCCTCCCTTCTCCTATCTCCCCTTTCTCCTACGTCCCTCCTCCTACTCCCCTTCTGCTACCTCCCTCCTCCTACCTCCCTCCTCCTTCCTCCCCTTCTTCCTATCTCCCCTCCTCCTACCTCCCTCCTCCTTCCTCCCCTCCTGATATCTCCCCTCCTCCTTCCTCCCCTTCTGCTAGCTCCCCTCCTCCTTCCTCCCCTCCTCCTACCTCCCCTCCTCCTTCCTCCCCTTCTCCTACCTCCCCTCCTCCTTCTCCCCTCTTCCTACCTCCCCTCCTTCTTCCTCCCCTTCTCCTATCTCCCCTCGTCCTTCCTCCATCTTCTCCTACCTCCCCTCCTCCTTCCTCCCCTTCTCCTATCTCCCCTCCTCCTTCCTCCCCTTCTCCTACCTCCCCTCCTCCTACCTCCCCTCCTCCTTCCTCCCCTTCTCCTATCTCCCCTCCTCCTACCTCCCCTCCTCCTTCCTCCCCTTCTCCTATCTCCCCTCCTCCTTCCTCCCTTCTCCTATCTCCCCTCCTCCTTCCTCCCCTCCTCTTCCTCCCCTCCTCCTACCTCCCCTTCTCCTATCTCCCCTCCTCCTACCTCCCCTCCTCCTTCCTCCCTCCTCCTATCTCCCCTCCTCCTCCCCCTTCTCCTACCTCCCCTCCTCCTTCCTCCCCTCCTCCTTCCTCCCCTTCTCCTATCTCCCCTCCTCCTTCCTCCCCTTCTCCTATCTCCCCTCCTATTCTTCCTCCCCTCTCTATCACTCCCCTGGTCCTTCTTCGTATCCATCCCCTCTTCCTTCCATAAGGCCGTTGTGTTCATGGATGTCATTGTCCTCCCATGTTGTTGCCACATCACGTGACTCATACACATAGATATGGGTGTTGGCTACAGGAGCCGCGATCCGCTGTTGTGTCTTTGTGTCCTAATACAGTAACCTCCCACCCACATACAGTATATGTGACTGTACAAGACAATCAAGTCCTCGGGTGAGTCAGAGAGACTGATCGGATCCAGAGCCGTACAGCGTTGTCGTCTGCGGTAAATGTATCATGATGCAGTAACCTCCCATCCCCATACAGTATATGTGACTGTACGAAACAATCAAGTCCTACTCCTCGGTGAGTCAGAGTGACTGCTGACTGATCTGATCCAGCCCCATGTCATTATTGATTCAAAGTATCCATTTCAAACTGTTGATGTACTCACTCACACACTCCATTCTTACTAGCACCCTCCTATTCTTCTGTTCTTCTGTCCTCCCCTCCTATTCTTCCACTCTTCTGTCCTCCCCTCCTATTCTTCCCCTCTTCTGTCCTCCCCTCCTATTCTTCTGTTCTTCTGTCCTCCCCTCCTATTCTTCCCCTCTTCTGTCCTCCCCTCCTATTCTTCCCCTCTTCTGTCCTCCCCTCCTATTCTTCTGTTCTTCTGTCCTCCCCTCCTATTCTTCTGTTCTTCTGTCCTCCCCTCCTATTCTTCCCCTCTTCTGTCCTCCCCTCCTATTCTTCTGTTCTTCTGTCCTCCCCTCCTATTCTTCCCCTCTTCTGTCCTCCCCTCCTATTCTTCTGTTCTTCTGTCCTCCCCTCCTATTCTTCCCTCTTCTGTCCTCCCCTCCTATTCTTCCCCTCTTCTGTCCTCCCTCCTATTCTTCCCCTCTTCTGTCCTCCCCTCCTATTCTTCCCCTCTTCTGTCCTCCCCTCCTATTCTTCTGTTCTTCTGTCCTCCCCCCTATTCTTCCCCTCTTCTGTCCTCCCCTCCTATTCTTCTGTTCTTCTGTCCTCCCCTCCTATTCTTCCCTATTCTGTCCTCCCTCCTATTCTTCTGTCCTCCCCTCCTATTCTTCTGTTCTTCTGTCCTCCCCTCCTATTCTTCCCCTCTTCTGTCCTCCCCTCCTATTCTTCCCCTCTTCTGTCCTCCCCTCCTATTCTTCCCCTCTTCTGTCCTCCCCTCCTATTCTTTCCCTCTTCTGTCCTCCCCTCCTATTCTTATGTTCTTCTGTCCTCCCCTCCTATTCTTCCCCTCTTCTGTCCTCCCCTCCTATTCTTCTGTTCTTCTGTCCTCCCCTCCTATTCTTCCCCTCTTCTGTCCTCCCCTCCTATTCTTCTGTCCTCCCCTCCTATTCTTCTGTTCTTCTGTCCTCCCCTCCTATTCTTCCCCTCTTCTGTCCTCCCCTCCTATTCTTCCCCTCTTCTGTCCTCCCCTCCTATTCTTCTGTTCTTCTGTCCTCCCCCCCTATTCTTCCCCTCTTCTGTCCTCCCCTCCTATTCTTCTGTTCTTCTGTCCTCCCCTCCTATTCTTCCCCTATTCTGTCCTCCCCTCCTATTCTTCTGTCCTCCCCTCCTATTCTTCTGTTCTTCTGTCCTCCCCTCCTATTCTTCCCCTCTTCTGTCCTCCCCTCCTATTCTTCCCCTCTTCTGTCCTCCCTCCTATTCTTCCCCTCTTCTGTCCTCCCCTCCTATTCTTTCCCTCTTCTGTCCTCCCTCCTATTCTTATGTTCTTCTGTCCTCCCCTCCTATTCTTCCCCTCTTCTGTCCTCCCCTCCTATTCTTCTGTTCTTCTGTCCTCCCCTCCTATTCTTCCCCTCTTCTGTCCTCCCCTCCTATTCTTCTGTCCTCCCCTCCTATTCTTCTGTTCTTCTGTCCTCCCCTCCTATTCTTCCCCTCTTCTGTCCTCCCCTCCTATTCTTCCCCTCTTCTGTCCTCCCCTCCTATTCTTCTGTTCTTCTGTCCTCCCCTCCTATTCTTCCCTCTTCTGTCCTCCCCTCCTATTCTTCTGTTCTTCTGTCCTCCCCTCCTATTCTTCCCCTCTTCTGTCCTCCCCTCCTATTCTTCTGTTCTTCTGTCCTCCCCTCCTATTCATTCCTCTTCTGTCCTCCCCTCCTATTCTTCTGTTCTTCTGTCCTCCCCTCCTATTCATTCCTCTTCTGTCCTCCCCTCCTGTTCTTCTGTTCTTCTGTCCTCCTCTCCTATTCTTCCCCTCTTCTGTCCTCCCCTCCTATTCATCCCTCTTCTGTCCTCCCCTCCTATTCATTCCTCTTCTGTCCTCCCCTCCTATTCATTCCTCTTCTGTCCTCCCCTCCTATTCATCCCTCTTCTGTCCTCCCCTCCTATCCTTCCGTTCTTCTGTCCTCCCCTCCTATTCTTCCGTTCTTCTGTCCTCCCCTCCTATTCATCCCTCTTCTGTCCTCCCCTCCTATTCTTCCCCTCTTCTGTCCTCCCCTCCTATTCTTCCGTTCTTTCTCCCCTCCTTCCTATTCAACCCCTGTCACGCCCTGACCTTAGAGAGCCTTTTCATGTCTCTATTTGGTTTGGTCAAGGTGTGATTTGGGTTGGGCATTCTATGTTTTGTTTTTCTATGATTTTGTATTTCTATGTTTTGGCCAGGTATGGTTCTCAATCAGGGACAGCTGTCTATCGTTGTCTCTGATTGGGAACCATACTTAGGTAGCCCTTTCCCTCCGTTCTGTGTGGAAAGTTAACTTTCTTTAATGTACATAGCCCTTAAGCGTCACGGTTGTGTTGTATCGTTTTGTTGCCGTCATCATCCTAAATAAAAGGAATATGTACGCTCACCACGCTGCGCTTTGGTCCAGTTCTTTCAACGGCCGTGACATCCTCTCCCTCAGAGCTGTACTGTAGCGGTTAGTAGCTAGCTGTATTTGACTAATAAAATTAGATTTGTAGTCAATACGGTAATCTATGGAGCTGTAGCTGTTAGTAGCTAGCTGTTGTCAATACTCTAACCTCTACAACTGTAGTTGTTGGTATCTGTAGTCAATACTGTAGTCTCTACAGCTGTAGCTGTTGGTAGCTAGCTGTAGTCAATACTGTAGTCTCTACAGTTGTAGCTGTTGGTAGCTAGCTGTAGTCAATACTGTAGCCTCTACAGCTGTAGCTGTTGGTAGCTAGCTGTAGTCAATACTGTAGTCTCTACAGATGTAGCTGTTGGTAGCTGTAGTCAATACTGTAGTCTCTACAGCTGTAGCTGTTGGTAGCTAGCTGTAGTCAATACTGTAGTCTCTACAGATGTAGCTGTAGTCAATACTGTAGTCTTTACAGCTGTAGCTGTTGGTAGCTAGCTGTAGTCAATACTGTAGTCTCTACAGCTGTATCTGTTGGTAGCTAGCTGTAGTCAATACTGTAGTCTCTACAGCTGTAGCTGTTGGTAGCTAGCTGTAGTCAATACTGTAGTCTCTACAGCTGTAGCTGTTGGTAGCTAGCTGTAGTCAATACTGTAGCCTCTACAGCTGTAGCTTCTACAGCACCACCACCTAGCTAGCTACTGCAGTACCACCACCACCTAGCTACTACAGCACCACCACCATCTAGCTACAGCACCACCTCCACCTAGCTAACTACTGCAGCACCACCATCTAGCTAGCTACTGCAGAACCACAATCTACCTAACTTCTACAGCACCACCACCTAGCTAGTTGCTGCAGCACCACCACCACCTAGCTACTACAGCATCACCACCATCTATCTACAGCACCACCTCCACCTAGCTAACTACTGCAGCACCACCACCTAGCTAGCTATTGCAGAACCACCACCTAGCTAGCTACTGCAGAACCACCATCTAGCTAGCTACTGCAGAACCACCTCCTAGCTAGCTACTGCAGAACCACCACCTAGCTAGCTACTGCACACCACCACCATCTAGCTACTACAGCACCACCACCACCACCATCTAGCTAGCTACTGCAGCACCACCACCTAGCTAGCTACTACAGCACCACCACCTAGCTAGCTACTGCAGAACCACCACCTAGCTAGCTACTGCAGCACCACCACCATCTAGCTACTACAGCACCACCACCATCTAGCTAGCTACTGCACCACCACCACCATCTAGCTAGCTACTGCACCACCACCATCTAGCTAGCTACTGCACCACCACCATCTAGCTAGCTACTGCACCACCTGCACCTAGCTAGCTCCTGCACCATCTCCACCTAGCTAGCTACTGCACCACCTCCACCTAGCTAGCTCCTGCACCACCTCCACCTAGCTAGCTCCTGCACCATCTCCACCAAGCTAGCTACTGCACCACCTCCACCACCTGCACCTAGCTAGCTCCTGCACCACCTCCACCTAGCTAGCTCCTGCACCACCTCCACCTAGCTAGCTCCTGCACCACCTCCACCTAGCTAGCTCCTGCACCACCTCCACCTAGCTAGCTCCTGCACCATCTCCACCAAGCTAGCTACTGCACCACCTCCACCACCTGCACCTAGCTAGCTCCTGCACCACCTCCACCTAGCTAGCTCTTGCACCACCTCCACCTAGCTAGCTCCTGCACCATCTCCACCAAGCTAGCTACTGCACCACCTCCACCACCTGCACCTAGCTAGCTCCTGCACCACCTCCACCTAGCTAGCTCCTGCACCACCTCCACCTAGCTAGCTCCTGCACCACCACCATCTAGCTAGCTACTGCACCACCACCATCTAGCTAGCTACTACACCACCACCATCTAGCTAGCTACTGCACCACCACCATCTAGCTAGCTACTGCACCACCACCATCTAGCTAGCTACTGCACCACCACCATCTAGCTAGCTACTGCACCACCTCCACCACCTGCACCTAGCTAGCTCCTGAACCACCTCCACCTAGCTAGCTCCTGCACCACCTCCACCTAGCTAGCTCCTGCACCACCACTATCTAGCTAGCTACTGCACCACCACCATCTAGCTAGCTACTGCACCACCACCATCTAGCTAGCTACTGCACCACCACCATCTAGCTAGCTACTGCACCACCACCATCTAGCTAGCTACTGCACCACCACCATCTAGCTAGCTACTGCACCACCTCCACCTAGCTAGCTCCTGCACCATCTCCACCTAGCTAGCTACTGCACCACCTCCACCTAGCTAGCTCCTGCACCACCTCCACCACCTGCACCTAGCTATCTCCTGCACCACCTCCACCTAGCTAGCTCCTGCACCACCTCCACCTAGCTAGCTCCTGCACCATCTCCACCAAGCTAGCTACTGCACCACCTCCACCACCTGCACCTAGCTAGCTCCTGCACCACCTCCACCTAGCTAGCTCCTGCACCACCTCCACCTAGCTACCTCCTGCACCACCTCCACCTAGCTAGCTCCTGCACCATCTCCACCTAGCTAACTACTGTGTGTTTGTGGTCTGTAGCTAAAGAGTCAGCCCAAAGCCAAACCTGGGCAAAACGGGACCACAGTGACCACAGCCTTTTGTTCCATCCCAGCACTAACACACTTGATTAAAACTGCAAATGTAAGTTCTTGCTCTCTAACCTGGAGCCAAAACTATCTGTCCAGGAGACGAAGTTTCAGATCTGCTGAGAATTCACATGGACAAAAAAAAACCTAAACAAACTATTGGCTTGATGTCTATTCTAATCTCTAATCGTTCATTCATCAACGTCTGTAAGGATTTATTTTTCTTCCTTGGCCCCCGTTAACGTGGCAGTCATTTAGATGGTTTTAATTAAGCAGGTTGATAACGCATCATTCAAATGGAAAAATCAATGGCGCTGGCATTTGTTTCAACATGGTCAAGGACAAAGGCTCAAACAGTATCGATGATTTGATTCTATTTACGTCAGGGGATGTTCCCTACTTTGGCTTCCCATGTTGGAGGGACGGAGCGGGGCAATTCATCCTAGGAGTCGGCCTTTAACTCTGGCTGTCACTACTCACTACCTGGGCCCTCGAGAAGAGGAGAAGAGGGAGAAAAGGATAGAAGAGAGAAGATGGCTCTAATGTGTGAGAAGAGGAGAGGAGAGATGGGACTAGATGGCTCTAATGTGTGAGAACAGGAGAGGAGAGATGGGACTAGATGGCTCTAATGTGTGAGGACAGGAGAGGAGAGATGGGACTAGATGGCTCTAATGTGTGAGAACAGGACAGGAGAGATGGGACTAGATGGCTCTAATGTGTGAGAACAGGAGAGGAGAGATGGGACTAGATGGCTCTAATGTGTGAGGACAGGAGAGGAGAGATGGGACTAGATGGCTCTAATGTGTGAGAACAGGACAGGAGAGATGGGACTAGATGGCTCTAATGTGTGAGAAGAGGACAGGAGAGATGGGACTAGATGGCTCTAATGTGTGAGAACAGGAGAGGAGAGATGGGACTAGATGGCTCTAATGTGTGAGAACAGATTTATTTGTTTTTGTCATTATTAAAGCTATGTGGAACCAGCTCCCACCAGGTTTATTAAGCAGGGATGGATCCAACCTAAATGGCACCCTATTCCCTATATAGTGCACTACTTTAGACCAGAGTCCTATTCCCTATATAGTGCACTACTTTAGACCAGAGCCCTATTCCCTATATAGTACACTACTTTAGACCAGAGTCCTATTCCCTATATAGTGCACTATTTTAGACCAGGCCCTATTCCCTATATAGTACACTACTTTAGACCAGAGCCCTATTCCCTATATAGTGCACTACTTTAGACCAGAGCCCTATTCCCTATATAGTGCACTACTTTAGACCAGAGCCCTATTCCCTATATAGTGCACTACTTTAGACCAGAGCCCTATTCCCTATATAGTGCACTACTTTAGACCAGAGCCCTATTCCCTATATAGTGCACTACTTTAGACCAGAGCCCTATTCCCTATATAGTGCACTACTTTAGACCAGGCCCTATTCCCTATATAGTGCACTACTTTAGACCAGAGTCCTATTCCCTATATAGTGCACTACTTTAGACCAGGCCCTATTCCCTATATAGTGCACTACTTTAGACCAGAGTCCTATTCCCTATATAGTGCCCTACTTTAGACCAGAGCCCTATTCCCTATATAGTGCACTACTTTAGACCAGAGCCCTATTCCCTATATAGAGCACTACTTTAGACCAGAGCCCTATTCCCTATATAGTGCACTACTTTAGACCAGAGCCCTATTCCCTATGTAGTGCACTACTTTAGACCAGAGTCCTATTCCCTATATAGTGCACTACTTTAGACCAGAGTCCTATTCCCTATATAGTGCACTACTTTAGACCAGAGCCCTATTCCCTATATAGTGCACTACTTTAGACCAGAGCCCTATTCCCTATATAGTGCACTACTTTAGACCAGAGCCCTATTCCCTATATAGTGCACTACTTTAGACCAGAGCCCTATTCCCTATATAGTGCACTACTTTAGACCAGAGCCCTATTCCCTATATAGTGCACTACTTTAGACCAGGCCCTATTCCCTATATAGTGCACTACTTTAGACCAGGCCCTATTCCCTATATAGTGCACTACTTTAGACCAGAGCCCTATTCCCTATATAGTGCACTACTTTAGACCAGAGCCCTATTCCCTATATAGTGCACTACTTTAGACCAGAGCCCTATTCCCTATATAGTGCACTACTTTAGACCAGAGCCCTATTCCCTATATAGTGCACTACTTTAGACCAGAGTCCTATTCCCTATATAGTGCACTACTTTAGACCAGGCCCTATTCCCTATATAGTGCACTACTTTAGACCAGAGCCCTATTCCCTATATAGTGCACTACTTTGGACCAGAGGCCTATTCCCTATATAGTGCTCAACTTTAGACCAGAGCCCTATTCCCTATATAGTACACTACTTTAGACCAGAGCCCTATTCCCTATATAGTGCTCTACTTTTGACCAGAGCCCTATGGGCCCATTTTGAAAATAGTGCACTATATAGGGAATAGGGTGTTATTTGGGACGTAGCCGTCTTGTTGGATGTCCATCTCTACTCATTGGGGAGCAGGTTGGGTCCTGAGGTTTTCTGTTAGTTAGTTAACATCACACAGGTATACAGTGTGGTGCTTCGGGCTTGTATTCACAAAAGCATCTCAGACCTATAGTGCTGATCTAGGATCAGGTCCACATTTCTCCATGTAATCTGATTCATTATGATCTAAAAGCTCAAACTGATCCAAGATCAGCATTCCTACTCTGAGACGCTTTGTGAAATACATTTTTTTAATTGAACCTTTATTTAACTAGGCAAGTCAGTTAAATAACAAATTCTTATTTACAATGACGGCCTACCTCGGGCAAAACCCTAACCCGGACGACGCTGGGCCAATTGCTACATTGTCATGTTGTGTTTGATAGTGTCAAAGAGGGTTGTAAAATTACAACACTTGGTGCACTATAGGGGGTAATAGGATTCCATTTGAGACCAGAGACATGTGAGGAGACCAGAGACATGTGAAGAGACCAGAGACATGTGAGGAGACCAGAGACATGTGAGGAGACCAGAGACATGTGAAGAGACCAGAGACATGTGAAGGGACCAGAGACCAGAGACACGTGAAGAGACCAGAGACATGTGAGGAGACCAGAGACATGTGAGGAGACCAGAGACATGTGAAGAGACCAGAGACATGTGAAGGGACCAGAGACACGTGAAGAGACCTAAGTAATTTTCTTTAGTAATGATGTTGTTACCGTCATTGAAAATAAGAATTTGTTCTTAACTGACTTGCCTAGTAAAATAAAAAAAAACACAGGAAGTAGACCCACATTAAGTGAAGTGTTATACTACATGAAAACCAGAAGAAGAATAAACATTCCTCCAACCTAGCATTTAAATCACACAATGACAGTTTTCCCATGTTATTAGACAAGAGACAGGCAGATATCACAACTCCCACTGGGCCACAGTGAACCGATACTTTAATCAACGTAGACATGTTTGATAGTGCACTAGGGAATAGGGTGCCATAGGGTTCTGGTCTAAAGTAGTGCACTATATATATAGGGAATAGGGTGTCAGTAGTACACTATATATATAGGGAATAGGGTGCCATAGGGCCCTGGTCTAAAGTAGTGCACTATATTTAGGGAATAGGGTGCCATAGGGCTCTGGTCTAAAGTAGTGCACTACATAGGGAATAGGGCTCTGGTCTAAAGTATTGCACTATATTTAGGGAATAGGGTGCCATAGGGCTCTGGTCTAAAGTAGTGCACTATATAGGGAATAGGGCTCTGGTCTAAAGTAGTGCACTACATAGGGAATAGGGCTCTGGTCTAAAGTAGTGCACTACATAGGGAATAGGGTTCCCTTTGGGATGTGGGACTTGTATTGCAGGGAGACTGGGAACATTCCCACTGAGGAGAAGGAAACCCTTTAGGAATGCTAGATAATATGCAAATAATTTTCTCTCGCTGCCTTTTGAGTTCCCTGAACTTCAGAATGTACACTCACCTCTTCATTAATGATTCACCAATGAGATTATTTAAATAGCTCTGGGGGGGGGTGGAGATTTCCACATAAGGTTCTGTATTTAGATATGGGGGTGGAACCGTAAATACTATGATCAATCATTCTAGTTCTATGAGTGGAACATACAGTCCCTGACATAGATATTTGGACAGTGAAGCAAAATATTTTGCATTTGGCTCAATACTCCAGCATTTTGGATTTGAGATCAAATGTTGCTAACCTCTCACCATTACCAATAACAGGGAAGGTTAGCGTTTTGTGGGATTAGCGTTTTGTGCTTCTTTCTCACTCATCATTATTCACGATTAATTTGTGATTATACATAATCATAGTAGCATCCATGTGAATGTAGAAGTGTTAAGAAACATATTCTATTCTTATTTAAGATAAAAAGTGACTCCAAAATGACACAAAACATCATTAACATTTAATTTCTATTGGGCACAAAATAATCTGAAACACAACCAAAAAACAAAGATGCAAATGCATCCGCCACGTTTGTAGAGTCGCAAACTTGATGTAGTCAATGTGTGCTGGGAATATCAGATTAAATGCTACACTTTTGACACATTTAATACACTATAAGTCAATTTTTCCACATTCTTTTGACACATTCAAATGGGGGGGAACTAGATAATGATAATGTTTTCATTTCTAAACGGTGACGTTCTGTACTATCGCCTCATAGGAAACATTTGATTTCAAATCCCAGATTCTGGAGAATAGAGCTTCACTGTCCAAATAAATACGTAAGGTAGTGTATGTACTTGTAAATAAATACGTAGGGTAGTGTATGTACTTGTAAATAAATACGTAGGGTAGTGTATGTACTTGTAAATAAATACGTAGAGTAGTGTATGTACTTGTAAATAAATACGTAGGGTAGTGTATGTACTTGTAAATATATACGTAGGGTAGTGTATGTACTTGTAAATAAATACATAGAGTAATGTATGTACTTGTAAATAAATACATAGAGTAATGTATGTACTTCTTAAAGATCTTTCCGTTTTGTAGTATTGTGGGTGGATTCCACCACACGTTACCAGGGCTTTGGTCTTAGGACGTAGGGTTAATGAACATAGTCACAATGGATTGTGTCCCAAATGGCACCCTATTCCCTATATAGTTCACTACTTTAGACCAGAGCCCTATTCCCTATATATTGACCCATATATTAACACATCTATCCAACATATTGGGATTGACCCATATATTGACCCATATATTAACACATCTATCCAACATATTGGGGTTGACCCATATATTAACACATCTATCCAACATATTGGGATTGACCCATATATTGACCCATATATTAACACATCTATCCAACATATTGGGGTTGACCCATATATTAACACATCTATCCAACCTATTGGGATTGACCCATATATTGACCCATATATTAACACATCTATCCAACATATTGGGATTGACCCATATATTGACCCATATATTAACACATCTATCCAACATATTGGGATTGACCCATATATTGACCCATATATTAACACATCTATCCAACATATTGGGATTGACCCATATATTAACACATCTATCCAACATATTGGGATTGACCCATATATTGACCCATATATTAACACATCTATCCAACATATTGGGGTTGACCCATATATTAACACATCTATCCAACATATTGGGATTGACCCATATATTGACCCATATATTAACACATCTATCCAACATATTGGGGTTGACCCATATATTAACACATCTATCCAACATATTGGGATTGACCCATATATTGACCCATATATTAACACATCTATCCAACATATTGGGGTTGACCCATATATTAACACATCTATCCAACCTATTGGGATTGACCCATATATTGACCCATATATTAACACATCTATCCAACATATTGGGATTGACCCATATATTGACCCATATATTAACACATCTATCCAACATATTGGGATTGACCCATATATTGACCCATATATTAACACATCTATCCAACATATTGGGATTGACCCATATATTAACACATCTATCCAACATATTGGGATTGACCCATATATTGACCCATATATTAACACATCTATCCAACATATTGGGGTTGACCCATATATTAACACATCTATCCAACATATTGGGATTGACCCATATATTGACCCATATATTAACACATCTATCCAACATATTGGGATTGACCCATATATTAACACATCTATCCAACATATTGGGATTGACCCATATATTGACCCATATATTAACACATCTATCCAACATATTGGGATTGACCCATATATTAACACATCTATCCAACATATTGGGATTGACCCATATATTAACACATCTATCCAACATATTGGGGTTGACCCATATATTAACACATCTATCCAACATATTGGGATTGACCCATATATTGACCCATATATTAACACATCTATCCAACATATTGGGGTTGACCCATATATTAACACATCTATCCAACATATTGGGATTGACCCATATATTAACACATCTATCCAACATATTGGGATTGACCCATATATTGACCCATATATTAACACATCTATCCAACATATTGGGGTTGACCCATATATTAACACATCTATCCAACATATTGGGATTGACCCATATATTGACCCATATATTAACACATCTATCCAACATATTGGGATTGACCCATATATTGACCCATATATTGACCCATATATTGACCCATATATTAACACATCTATCCAACATATTGGGGTTGAGCCATATCTCCAACCTATTGAAGTTGACCCGCACCATAACACATCTTCCCTTAATGTGAAACAACACATTTAATTTCTTATTCACAGATTTGAATATAAATATTATTTTACCTTTATTTAACTAGGCAAGTCAGTTAAGAACAAATTATTATTTTCAATGACAGCAGGTTAATTGCCTTGTTCAGGGGCAGAACAACAGATTTTGTACCTTGTCAGCTCAGGGATTTGATCTTGCAACCTTTCAGTTACTAGTCCAACGCTCTAACCACTAGGCTACACTGCCACACCTATATCAGTGCTAGTTCTTTATATATTGTTCTTAATTTGTTTATTTTAATTCCTCATAAATGATCAGTAAAAAAAATATATTGCTTTTTGTAAATAATATTTTGTTGTTGCATTTAACTTCTGAAAATACTGTTATAGGGGCCATTTCCTTAGTAGGTGATGTCAGAGGTCACCATGTGGGAGGAGTGGGTGCACTGGACGATATACTAGTTTCCCACTAGTTGGAGGGCCATTCAAGTGGTAAATCCCCACTTCCCACTTGGTTACGAACGCACCATGACACTGCCTTCTTCAGTGCCAGATTCACACTTGTGACTCTCATAACGGGGGCGTGTCCACTCCGGGGTCATGTGACGGGCTGTCACTGGTTAAGTAAGCACAGCCCGGGCTGAATCATTAATCATTAACGCATTAATGACAGGGCCAGCAGTATGTAGTATCTCTCCTACCAGCAGCATGTAGTATCTCTCCTACCAGCAGCATGTGGTTTCTCCCCGTCCATCCACCCCGTCCGTCCACCCCGTCCACCCCGTTACCCCGTCCATCCACCCCGTCCGTCCACCCCGTCCATTCACCCCATCCGCCCCGTCCATCCACCCCGTCCGTCCACCCCGTCCATCCACCCCGTCCACCCCGTCCATCCACCCCGCCCATCCACCCCGTCCGTCCACCCCGTCTATCCACCCCGTCTGTCCACCCCATCCACCCCGTCCGTCCACCCTGTCCGTCCACCCCATCCATCCACTCCGTCCGTCCACCCCATCCCTGCTCCAACAGCTGTTTCAAGGCACTTAGAGCTGCAGAGAGAGGGAGAACAGATGGCCCAATGAGACAGGGAGGGAGGGACAGTATGTCACCCTTCAGCTGCTTTTCAAATAACATTTACTCTGAGTAACCCAATGCCAACAGGACACTAACCCTTCTCCCTTCTAACACTAACATTTACTCTGAGTAACCCAATGCCAACAGGACACTAACCCTTCTCCCTTCTAACACTAACATTTACTAACCCTTCTCCCTTCGAACACTAACATTTACTCTGAGTAACCCAATGCCAACGGGACACTAACCCTTCTCCCTTCTAACACTAACATTTACTCTGAGTAACCCAATGCCAACAGGACACTAACCCTTCTCCCTTCTAACACTAACATTTACTCTGAGTAACCCAATGCCAACAGGACACTAACCCTTCTCCCTTCTAACACTAACATTTACTCTGAGTAACCCAATGCCAACAGGACACTAACCCTTCTCCCTTCTTACACTAACATTTACTCTGAGTAACCCAATGCCAACAGGACACTAACCCTTCTCCCTTCTAACACTAACATTTACTAACCCTTCTCCCTTCTAACACTAACATTTACTAACCCTTCTCCCTTCTTACACTAACATTTACTCTGAGTAACCCAATGCCAACAGGACACTAACCCTTCTCCCTTCTAACACTAACATTTACTCTGAGTAACCCAATGCCAACAGGACACTAACCCTTCTCCCTTCTAACACTTCCAAGTGGCACAGCAGTTTAAGACACTTCATCTCAGTGATAGAGGTCTGATTCCAGGCTACCGTCATTGGGAGTCCCATAGGGCAGCGCACAATTGGCCCAGCGTCATCTGGGTTTACGGTTTGGCCGGGGTAGGCCGTCATTGGGAGTCCCATAGGGCAGCGCACAATTGGCCCAGCGTCATCCGGGTTTACGGTTTGGCCGGGGTAGGCCGTCATTGGGAGTCCCATAGGGCAGCGCACAATTGGCCCAGCGTCATCCGGGTTTACGGTTTGGCCGGGGTAGGCCGTCATTGGGAGTCCCATAGGGCAGCGCACAATTGGCCCAACGTCATCCGGGTTTACGGTTTGGCCGGGGTAGGCCGTCATTGGGAGTCCCATAGGGCAGCGCACAATTGGCCCAGCGTCATCCGGGTTTACGGTTTGGCCGGGGTAGGCCGTCATTGGGAGTCCCATAGGGCAGCGCACAATTGGCCCAGCGTCATCCGGGTTTACGGTTTGGCTGGGGTAGGCCGTCATTGGGAGTCCCATAGGGCAGCGCACAATTGGTCCAGCGTCATCCGGGTTTACGGTTTGGCCGGGGTAGGCCGTCATTGGGAGTCCCATAGGGCAGCGCACAATTGGCCCAGCGTCATCCGGGTTTACGGTTTGGCCGGGGTAGGCCGTCATTGTAAGTAAGAGTTTGTTCTTTAACTGACTTGCCTAGTTAAATAAAGATAAAAATAACATGAACATTTACTTTCAGGAAACCAAATGCCAACAGGACCCTCCTCTCTTCTCCCTTCGTTGTCTTTAGCTCCGTTCCCCTAAATGTTTATCTAGCAGTTATTGGGCTAGTGTGTGTGTGTGTGTGTGTGTCTGTGTGTCTGTGTGTCTGTGTGTGTGTGTGTGTGTGTGTGTGTGTGTGTACTATATGTGAGTGAGTGTTTCCTCTTGGCTGTGTTTATCTAATGTTACTGGGTTATCATTTACACTCTGTGTTCGGGCTGCCCGCAAGTCAATCACTGTCCCATCTGCATTCCTGACCACTAACACAAAACAGCTACAGGTCTACAATACCTATCAATCACCCTGGCTTAGTAACACAACAACACACTGGCTTAGTAACACAACAACACACTGGCTTAGTAACACAACACACTGGCTTAGTAACACAACACACTGGCTTAGTAACACAACAACACACTGGCTTAGTAACACAACAACACACTGGCTTAGTAACACAACAACACACTGGCTTAGTAACACAACAACACATTGGCTTAGTAACACAACAACACACTGGCTTAGTAACACAACAACACACTGGCTTAGTAACACAACAACACACTGGCTTAGTAACACAACAACACACTGGCTTAGTAACACAACAACACACTGGCTTAGTAACACAACACACTGCTTAGTAACACAACACACTGGCTTAGTAACACAACACACTGGCTTAGTAACACAACAACACTGGCTTAGTAACACAACAACACACTGGCTTAGTAACACAACACACCGGCTTAGTAACACAACACACTGGCTTAGTAACACAACATACTGGCTTAGTGACACAACACACAGGCTTAGTAACACAGCACACTGGCTTAGTAACACAACAACACACTGGCTTAGTAACACAACACACTGGCTTAGTAACACAACACACTGGCTTAGTAACACAACAACACACTGGCTTAGTAACACAACACACTGGCTTAGTAACACAACACACTGGCTTAGTAACACAACAACACACTGGCTTAGTAACACAACAACACACTGGCTTAGTAACACAACACACTGGCTTAGTAACACAACACACTGGCATAGTAACAACAACAACACACTGGCTTAGTAACACAAACAACACACTGGCTTAGTAACACAACAACACACTGGCTTAGTAACACAACAACACACTGGCTTAGTAACACAACAAACACACTGGCTTAGTAAACAACACACTGGCTTAGTAACACAACACACTGGCTTAGTAACACAACAACACGCTGGCTTTGTAACACAACAAAACACTGGCTTAGTAACACAACAACACACTGGCGTAGTAACACAACACACTGGCTTAGTAACACAACAACACACTGGCATAGTAACACAACACACTGGCTTAGTAACACACACCACTGGCTTAGTAACACAACAACACACTGGCTTAGTAACACAACAACACATTGGCTTAGTAACACAACACACACTGGCTTAGTAACACAACAACACACTGGCTTAGTAACACAACACACAGGCTTTGTACACAACAACACACTGGCTTAGTAACACAACAACACCTTGCGTAGTAACACAACACACTGGCTTAGTAACACAACAACACACTGGCTTAGTTAAACAACACACTGGCTAGTAACACAACACACTGGCTTAGTAACACAACAACACACTGCTTAGTAACACAACACACTTGGCTTTAGTAACACAACACACTGGCTTAGTATAGTAACACAACAACACACTGGCTTAGTAACACAACAACACACTGGCTTAGTAACACAACAAACACATGGCTTAGTAACACAACAACACACTGGCTTAGTAACACAACAACACACTGGCTTAGTAACACAACACACTGGCTTAGTAACACAACACACTGGCTTAGTAACACAACAACACACTGGCTTAGTAACACAACAACACACTGGCTTAGTAACACAACAACACGCTTAGTAACACAACACACTGGCTTAGTAACACAACAACACACTGGCTTAGTAACACAACACACTGGCTTAGTAACACAACACACTGGCTTAGTAACACAACACACTGTTTTAGTAACACAACACACTGGCTTAGTAACACAACACACTGGCATAGTAACACAACAACACACTGGCTTAGTAACACAACAACACACTGGCTTAGTAACACAACAACACACTGGCTTAGTAACACAGCACACTGGCTTAGTAACACAACAACACACTGGCTTAGTAACATAACACACTGGCTTAGTAACACAACACACTGGCTTAGTAACACAACACATTGGCTTAGTAACACAACACACTGGCTTAGTAACCACAACAACAAACTGGCTTAGTAACACAACAACACACTGGCTTAGTACACAACAAAACACTAGCTTAGTAACACAACACACCGGCTTAGTAACACAACACACTGGCTTAGTAACACAACACACTGGCTTAGTAACACAACACACTGCTTAGTAACACAACAACACATTGCTTAGTAACACAACACACTGGCTTAGTATCACAACACACTGGCTAGTAACACAACAACACACTGGCTTAGTAACACACACACTGGCTTAGTAACACAACACACTGGCTTAGTAACACAACAACCACACCGGCTTAGTAACACAACAACACACTGGTCTTAGTAACACAACAACACACTGGCTTAGTAACACAAACACGCTGGCTTAGTAAACACAACACACTGGCTTAGTAACACAACACACAGGCTTTAGTAACACAACACACTGGCTTAGTAACACAACAACACACTGGCTTAGTAACACAACACACTGCTTAGGTAACACAAACACACTGGCTTAGTAACACAACACACTGCCTTTAGTAACACAACACACTGGCTTAGTAACACAACACACTGGCTTAGTAACACAACAACACACTGGCTTAGTAACACAACAACACACTGGCTTAGTAACACAAACAACACTGGCTTAGTAACACAACACACTGGCTTAGTAACACAACACACTGGCTTAGTAACACAACAACACACTGGCTTGGTAACACAACACACTGGCTTAGTAACACAACACACTGCTTAGTAACACAACAACACACTGGCCTTAGTAACACAACAACACACTGGCTTAGTAACACAACAACACATGGCTTAGTAACACAACACACTTGGCCTTAGTAACACAACACACTGTTTTAGTTAACACAACACAACTGGCTTAGTAACACAACACACTGCCATAGTAACACAACAACACACTGGCTTAGTAACACAACAACACACTGGCTTTAGTAACACAACAACACACTGGCTTAGTAACACAGCACACTGGCTTAGTAACACAACAACACACTGGCTTAGTAACATAACACACTGGCTTAGTAACACAACACACTGGCTTAGTAACACAACACATTGGCTTAGTAACACAACACACTGGCTTAGTAACACAACAACAAACTGGCTTAGTAACACAACAACACACTGGCTTAGTAACACAACAAAACGCTAGCTTAGTAACACAACACACCGGCTTAGTAACACAACACACTGGCTTAGTAACACAACACACTGGCTTAGTAACACAACACACTGGCTTAGTAACACAACAACACATTGGCTTAGTAACACAACACACTGGCTTAGTATCACAACACACTGGCTTAGTAACACAACAACACACTGGCTTAGTAACACAACACACTGGCTTAGTAACACAACACACTGGCTTAGTAACACAACAACACACCGGCTTAGTAACACAACAACACACTGGCTTAGTAACACAACAACACACTGGCTTAGTAACACAACACACTGGCTTAGTAACACAACACACTGGCTTAGTAACACAACACACTGGCTTAGTAACACAACACACTGGCTTAGTAACACAACAACACACTGGCTTAGTAACACAACACACTGGCTTAGTAACACAACACACTGGCTTAGTAACACAACACACTGGCTTAGTAACACAACACACTGGCTTAGTAACACAACACACTGGCTTAGTAACACAACAACACACTGGCTTAGTAACACAACAACACACTGGCTTAGTAACACAACAACACACTGGCTTAGTAACACAACACACTGGCTTAGTAACACAACACACTGGCTTAGTAACACAACAACACACTGGCTTAGTAACACAACACACTGGCTTAGTAACACAACACACTGGCTTAGTAACACAACAACACACTGGCTTAGTAACACAACAACACACTGGCTTAGTAACACAACAACACATGGCTTAGTAACACAACAACACACTGGCTTAGTAACACAACAACACACTGGCTTAGTAACACAACACACTGGCTTAGTAACACAACAACACACTGGCTTAGTAACACAACAACACACTGGCTTAGTAACACAACACACTGGCTTAGTAACACAACAACACACTGGCTTAGTAACACAACACACTGGCTTAGTAACACAACACACTGGCTTAGTAACACAACAACACACTGGCTTAGTAACACAACAACACACTGGCTTAGTAACACAACAACACACTGGCTTAGTAACACAACAACACACTGGCTTAGTAACACAACAACACACTGGCTTAGTAACACAACACACTGGCTTAGTAACACAACACACTGGCTTAGTAACACAACAACACACTGGCTTAGTAACACAACACACTGGCTTAGTAACACAACACACTGGCTTAGTAACACAACAACACACTGGCTTAGTAACACAACAACACACTGGCTTAGTAACACAACAACACATGGCTTAGTAACACAACAACACACTGGCTTAGTAACACAACAACACACTGGCTTAGTAACACAACACACTGGCTTAGTAACACAACACACTGGCTTAGTAACACAACAACACACTGGCTTAGTAACACAACAACACACTGGCTTAGTAACACAACAACACACTGGCTTAGTAACACAACAACACGCTTAGTAACACAACACACTGGCTTAGTAACACAACAACACACTGGCTTAGTAACACAACACACTGGCTTAGTAACACAACACACTGGCTTAGTAACACAACACACTGGCTTAGTAACACAACACACTGGCTTAGTAACACAACACACTGGCTTAGTAACACAACAACACACTGGCTTAGTAACACAACAACACACTGGCTTAGTAACACAACAACACACTGGCTTAGTAACACAACACACTGGCTTAGTAACACAACAACACACTGGCTTAGTAACACAACACACTGGCTTAGTAACACAACACACTGGCTTAGTAACACAACAACACACTGGCTTAGTAACACAACACACTGGCTTAGTAACACAACACACTGGCTTAGTAACACAACAACACACTGGCTTAGTAACACAACAACACACTGGCTTAGTAACACAACAACACACTGGCTTAGTAACACAACACGCTGGCTTAGTAACACAACACACTGGCTTAGTAACACAACACACAGGCTTAGTAACACAACACACTGGCTTAGTAACACAACAACACACTGGCTTAGTAACACAACACACTGGCTTAGTAACACAACACACTGGCTTAGTAACACAACAACACACTGGCTTAGTAACACAACAACACACTGGCTTAGTAACACAACAACACATTGGCTTAGTAACACAACACACTGGCTTAGTAACACAACACACTGTTTTAGTAACACAACACACTGGCTTAGTAACACAACACACTGGCTTAGTAACACAACAACACACTGGCTTAGTAACACAACAACACACTGGCTTAGTAACACAACAACACACTGGCTTAGTAACACAACACACTGGCTTAGTAACACAACAACACACTGGCTTAGTAACACAACACACTGGCTTAGTAACACAACACACTGGCTTAGTAACACAACACATTGGCTTAGTAACACAACACACTGGCTTAGTAACACAACAAACTGGCTTAGTAACACAACAACACACTGGCTTAGTAACACAACAAAACACTAGCTTAGTAACACAACACACCGGCTTAGTAACACAACACACTGGCTTAGTAACACAACACACTGGCTTAGTAACACAACACACTGGCTTAGTAACACAACAACACATTGGCTTAGTAACACAACACACTGGCTTAGTAACACAACACACTGGCTTAGTAACACAACAACACACTGGCTTAGTAACACAACACACTGGCTTAGTAACACAACACACTGGCTTAGTAACACAACAACACACTGGCTTAGTAACACAACAACACACTGGCTTAGTAACACAACAACACACTGGCTTAGTAACACAACACACTGGCTTAGTAACACAACACACTGGCTTAGTAACACAACACACTGGCTTAGTAACACAACACACTGGCTTAGTAACACAACAACACACTGGCTTAGTAACACAACACACTGGCTTAGTAACACAACACACTGGCTTAGTAACACAACACACTGGCTTAGTAACACAACACACTGGCTTAGTAACACAACAACACACTGGCTTAGTAACACAACAACACACTGGCTTAGTAACACAACAACACACTGGCTTAGTAACACAACACACTGGCTTAGTAACACAACACACTGGCTTAGTAACACAACAACACACTGGCTTAGTAACACAACACACTGGCTTAGTAACACAACACACTGGCTTAGTAACACAACAACACACTGGCTTAGTAACACAACAACACACTGGCTTAGTAACACAACAACACACTGGCTTAGTAACACAACAACACACTGGCTTAGTAACACAACAACACACTGGCTTAGTAACACAACACACTGGCTTAGTAACACAACAACACACTGGCTTAGTAACACAACAACACACTGGCTTAGTAACACAACACACTGGCTTAGTAACACAACAACACACTGGCTTAGTAACACAACACACTGGCTTAGTAACACAACACACTGGCTTAGTAACACAACAACACACTGGCTTAGTAACACAACAACACACTGGCTTAGTAACACAACAACACACTGGCTTAGTAACACAACAACACACTGGCTTAGTAACACAACAACACACTGGCTTAGTAACACAACACACTGGCTTAGTAACACAACACACTGGCTTAGTAACACAACAACACACTGGCTTAGTAACACAACACACTGGCTTAGTAACACAACACACTGGCTTAGTAACACAACAACACACTGGCTTAGTAACACAACAACACACTGGCTTAGTAACACAACAACACATTGGCTTAGTAACACAACAACACACTGGCTTAGTAACACAACAACACACTGGCTTAGTAACACAACACACTGGCTTAGTAACACAACAACACACTGGCTTAGTAACACAACAACACACTGGCTTAGTAACACAACAACACGCTTAGTAACACAACACACTGGCTTAGTAACACAACACACTGGCTTAGTAACACAACAACACACTGGCTTAGTAACACAACAACACACTGGCTTAGTAACACAACAACACACTGGCTTAGTAACACAACAACACACTGGCTTAGTAACACAACAACACACTGGCTTAGTAACACAACACACTGGCTTAGTAACACAACACACTGGCTTAGTAACACAACAACACACTGGCTTAGTAACACAACACACTGGCTTAGTAACACAACACACTGGCTTAGTAACACAACAACACACTGGCTTAGTAACACAACAACACACTGGCTTAGTAACACAACAACACATGGCTTAGTAACACAACAACACACTGGCTTAGTAACACAACAACACACTGGCTTAGTAACACAACACACTGGCTTAGTAACACAACACACTGGCTTAGTAACACAACAACACACTGGCTTAGTAACACAACAACACACTGGCTTAGTAACACAACAACACGCTTAGTAACACAACACACTGGCTTAGTAACACAACAACACACTGGCTTAGTAACACAACACACTGGCTTAGTAACACAACACACTGGCTTAGTAACACAACACACTGGCTTAGTAACACAACACACTGGCTTAGTAACACAACACACTGGCTTAGTAACACAACAACACACTGGCTTAGTAACACAACAACACACTGGCTTAGTAACACAACAACACACTGGCTTAGTAACACAACACACTGGCTTAGTAACACAACAACACACTGGCTTAGTAACACAACACACTGGCTTAGTAACACAACACACTGGCTTAGTAACACAACAACACACTGGCTTAGTAACACAACACACTGGCTTAGTAACACAACACACTGGCTTAGTAACACAACAACACACTGGCTTAGTAACACAACAACACACTGGCTTAGTAACACAACAACACACTGGCTTAGTAACACAACACGCTGGCTTAGTAACACAACACACTGGCTTAGTAACACAACACACAGGCTTAGTAACACAACACACTGGCTTAGTAACACAACAACACACTGGCTTAGTAACACAACACACTGGCTTAGTAACACAACACACTGGCTTAGTAACACAACAACACACTGGCTTAGTAACACAACACACTGGCTTAGTAACACAACACACTGGCTTAGTAACACAACACACTGGCTTAGTAACACAACACACTGGCTTAGTAACACAACACACTGGCTTAGTAACACAACAACACACTGGCTTAGTAACACAACAACACACTGGCTTAGTAACACAACAACACACTGGCTTAGTAACACAACACACTGGCTTAGTAACACAACACACTGGCTTAGTAACACAACACACTGGCTTAGTAACACAACACACTGGCTTAGTAACACAACAACACACTGGCTTAGTAACACAACAACACACTGGCTTAGTAACACAACAACACACTGGCTTAGTAACACAACACACTGGCTTAGTAACACAACAACACACTGGCTTAGTAACACAACACACTGGCTTAGTAACACAACACACTGGCTTAGTAACACAACACACTGGCTTAGTAACACAACACACTGGCTTAGTAACACAACAACAACTGGCTTAGTAACACAACAACACACTGGCTTAGTAACACAACAAAACACTGGCTTAGTAACACAACACACTGGCTTAGTAACACAACACACTGGCTTAGTAACACAACACACTGGCTTAGTAACACAACACACTGGCTTAGTAACACAACAACACACTGGCTTAGTAACACAACACACTGGCTTAGTAACACAACACACTGGCTTAGTAACACAACAACACACTGGCTTAGTAACACAACACACTGGCTTAGTAACACAACACACTGGCTTAGTAACACAACAACACACTGGCTTAGTAACACAACAACACACTGGCTTAGTAACACAACAACACACTGGCTTAGTAACACAACACACTGGCTTAGTAACACAACACACTGGCTTAGTAACACAACACACTGGCTTAGTAACACAACACACTGGCTTAGTAACACAACAACACACTGGCTTAGTAACACAACACACTGGCTTAGTAACACAACACACTGGCTTAGTAACACAACACACTGGCTTAGTAACACAACACACTGGCTTAGTAACACAACACACTGGCTTAGTAACACAACAACACACTGGCTTAGTAACACAACAACACACTGGCTTAGTAACACAACAACACACTGGCTTAGTAACACAACACACTGGCTTAGTAACACAACACACTGGCTTAGTAACACAACAACACACTGGCTTAGTAACACAACACACTGGCTTAGTAACACAACACACTGGCTTAGTAACACAACAACACACTGGCTTAGTAACACAACAACACACTGGCTTAGTAACACAACAACACACTGGCTTAGTAACACAACAACACACTGGCTTAGTAACACAACAACACACTGGCTTAGTAACACAACACACTGGCTTAGTAACACAACAACACACTGGCTTAGTAACACAACAACACACTGGCTTAGTAACACAACACACTGGCTTAGTAACACAACAACACACTGGCTTAGTAACACAACACACTGGCTTAGTAACACAACACACTGGCTTAGTAACACAACAACACACTGCTTAGTAACACAACAACACACTGGCTTAGTAACACAACAACACACTGGCTTAGTAACACAACAACACACTGGCTTAGTAACACAACAACACACTGGCTTAGTAACACAACACACTGGCTTAGTAACACAACACACTGGCTTAGTAACACAACAACACACTGGCTTAGTAACACAACACACTGGCTTAGTAACACAACACACTGGCTTAGTAACACAACAACACACTGGCTTAGTAACACAACAACACTGGCTTAGTAACACAACAACACATTGGCTTAGTAACACAACAACACACTGGCTTAGTAACACAACAACACACTGGCTTAGTAACACAACACACTGGCTTAGTAACACAACACACTGGCTTAGTAACACAACAACACACTGGCTTAGTAACACAACAACACACTGGCTTAGTAACACAACAACACGCTTAGTAACACAACACACTGGCTTAGTAACACAACAACACACTGGCTTAGTAACACAACACACTGGCTTAGTAACACAACACACTGGCTTAGTAACACAACACACTGGCTTAGTAACACAACACACTGGCTTAGTAACACAACACACTGGCTTAGTAACACAACAACACACTGGCTTAGTAACACAACAACACACTGGCTTAGTAACACAACAACACACTGGCTTAGTAACACAACACACTGGCTTAGTAACACAACAACACACTGGCTTAGTAACACAACACACTGGCTTAGTAACACAACACACTGGCTTAGTAACACAACACACTGGCTTAGTAACACAACACACTGGCTTAGTAACACAACAACAAACTGGCTTAGTAACACAACAACACACTGGCTTAGTAACACAACAACACACTGGCTTAGTAACACAACACACTGGCTTAGTAACACAACACACTGGCTTAGTAACACAACACACTGGCTTAGTAACACAACACACTGGCTTAGTAACACAACAACACACTGGCTTAGTAACACAACACACTGGCTTAGTAACACAACAACACACTGGCTTAGTAACACAACACACTGGCTTAGTAACACAACACACTGGCTTAGTAACACAACAACACACTGGCTTAGTAACACAACACACTGGCTTAGTAACACAACACACTGGCTTAGTAACACAACACACTGGCTTAGTAACACAACACACTGGCTTAGTAACACAACACACTGGCTTAGTAACACAACACACTGGCTTAGTAACACAACACACTGGCTTAGTAACACAACACACTGGCTTAGTAACACAACACACTGGCTTAGTAACACAACACACTGGCTTAGTAACACAACAACACACTGGCTTAGTAACACAACAACACACTGGCTTAGTAACACAACAACACACTGCCTTAGTAACACAACAACACACTGGCTTAGTAACACAACAACACACTGGCTTAGTAACACAACACACTGGCTTAGTAACACAACAACACACTGGCTTAGTAACACAACACACTGGCTTAGTAACACAACACACTTGCTTAGGAACACAACAACACACTGGCTTAGTAACACAACAACACACTGGCTTAGTAACACAACACACTGGCTTAGTAACACAACAACACACTGGCTTAGTAACACAACAACACACTGGCTTAGTAACAAAACAACACACTGGCTTAGTAACACAACACGCTGGCTTAGTAACACAACACACTGGCTTAGTAACACAACACACTGGCTTAGTAACACAACACATTGGCTTAGTAGCACAACACACTGGCTTAGTAACACAACAACAAACTGGCTTAGTAACACAACAACACACTGGCTTAGTAACACAACAAAACACTAGCTTAGTAACACAACACACCGGCTTAGTAACACAACACACTGGCTTAGTAACACAACACACTGGCTTAGTAACACAACACACTGGCTTAGTAACACAACAACACATTGGCTTAGTAACACAACACACTGGCTTAGTAACACAACAACACATTGGCTTAGTAACACAACACACTGGCTTAGTATCACAACACATTGGCTTAGTAACACAACAACACACTGGCTTAGTAACACAACACACTGGCTTAGTAACACAACACACTGGCTTAGTAACACAACACACTGGCTTAGTAACACAACACACTGGCTTAGTAACACAACACACTGGCTTAGTAACACAACACACTGGCTTAGTAACACAACACACTGGCTTAGTAACACAACACACTGGCTTAGTAACACAACACACTGGCTTAGTAACACAACAACACACTGGCTTAGTAACACAACAACACACTGGCTTAGTAACACAACAACACACTGCCTTAGTAACACAACAACACACTGGCTTAGTAACACAACAACACACTGGCTTAGTAACACAACACACTGGCTTAGTAACACAACAACACACTGGCTTAGTAACACAACACACTGGCTTAGTAACACAACACACTTGCTTAGGAACACAACAACACACTGGCTTAGTAACACAACAACACACTGGCTTAGTAACACAACACACTGGCTTAGTAACACAACAACACACTGGCTTAGTAACACAACAACACACTGGCTTAGTAACAAAACAACACACTGGCTTAGTAACACAACACACTGGCTTAGTAACACAACACACTGGCTTAGTAACACAACACACTGGCTTAGTAACACAACACATTGGCTTAGTAACACAACACACTGGCTTAGTAACACAACAACAAACTGGCTTAGTAACACAACAACACACTGGCTTAGTAACACAACAAAACACTGGCTTAGTAACACAACACACCGGCTTAGTAACACAACACACTGGCTTAGTAACACAACACACTGGCTTAGTAACACAACACACTGGCTTAGTAACACAACAACACATTGGCTTAGTAACACAACACACTGGCTTAGTAACACAACACACTGGCTTAGTAACACAACAACACACTGGCTTAGTAACACAACACACTGGCTTAGTAACACAACACACTGGCTTAGTAACACAACAACACACTGGCTTAGTAACACAACAACACACTGGCTTAGTAACAAAACAACACACTGGCTTAGTAACACAACACGCTGGCTTAGTAACACAACACACTGGCTTAGTAACACAACACACTGGCTTAGTAACACAACACACTGGCTTAGTAACACAACAACACACTGGCTTAGTAACACAACAACACACTGGCTTAGTAACACAACAACACACTGGCTTAGTAACACAACAACACACTGGCTTAGTAACACAACAACACACTGGCTTAGTAACACAACACACTGGCTTAGTAACACAACACACTGGCTTAGTAACACAACACACTGGCTTAGTAACACAACACACTGGCTTAGTAACACAACAACACTGGCTTAGTAACACAACAACACACTGGCTTAGTAACACAACACACTGGCTTAGTAACACAACACACTGGCTTAGTAACACAACACACTGGCTTAGTAACACAACACACTGGCTTAGTAACACAACACACTGGCTTAGTAACACAACACACTGGCTTAGTAACACAACACACTGGCTTAGTAACACAACAACACACTGGCTTAGTAACACAACACACTGGCTTAGTAACACAACACACTGGCTTAGTAACACAACAACACACTGGCTTAGTAACACAACACACTGGCTTAGTAACACAACACACTGGCTTAGTAACACAACACACTGGCTTAGTAACACAACACACTGGCTTAGTAACACAACACACTGGCTTAGTAACACAACACACTGGCTTAGTAACACAACACACTGGCTTAGTAACACAACACACTGGCTTAGTAACACAACACACTGGCTTAGTAACACAACAACACACTGGCTTAGTAACACAACACACTGGCTTAGTAACACAACACACTGGCTTAGTAACACAACAACACACTGGCTTAGTAACACAACACACACTGGCTTAGTAACACAACACACTGGCTTAGTAACACAACACACTGGCTTAGTAACACAACAACACACTGGCTTAGTAACACAACACACTGGCTTAGTAACACAACACACTGGCTTAGTAACACAACAACACACTGGCTTAGTAACACAACAACACACTGGCTTAGTAACACAACAACACCTTAGTAACACAACACACTGGCTTAGTAACACAACAACACACTGGCTTAGTAACACAACACACTGGCTTAGTAACACAACACACTGGCTTAGTAACACAACACACTGGCTTAGTAACACAACACACTGGCTTAGTAACACAACACACTGGCTTAGTAACACAACACACTGGCTTAGTAACACAACACACTGGCTTAGTAACACAACACACTGGCTTAGTAACACAACACACTGGCTTAGTAACACAACACACTGGCTTAGTAACACAACACACTGGCTTAGTAACACAACACACTGGCTTAGTAACACAACAACACACTGGCTTAGTAACACAACAACACACTGGCTTAGTAACACAACAACACACTGGCTTAGTAACACAACAACACACTGGCTTAGTAACACAACAACACACTGGCTTAGTAACACAACAACACACTGGCTTAGTAACACAACACACTGGCTTAGTAACACAACAACACACTGGCTTAGTAACACAACACACTGGCTTAGTAACACAACACACTTGCTTAGGAACACAACAACACACTGGCTTAGTAACACAACAACACACTGGCTTAGTAACACAACACACTGGCTTAGTAACACAACAACACACTGGCTTAGTAACACAACAACACACTGGCTTAGTAACAAACAACACACTGGCTTAGTAACACAACACACTGGCTTAGTAACACAACACACTGGCTTAGTAACACAACACACTGGCTTAGTAACACAACACACTGGCTTAGTAACACAACACACTGGCTTAGTAACACAACAACAAACTGGCTTAGTAACACAACAACACTGGCTTAGTAACACAACAAAACACTGGCTTAGTAACACAACACACTGGCTTAGTAACACAACACACTGGCTTAGTAACACAACACACTGGCTTAGTAACACAACACACTGGCTTAGTAACACAACAACACATTGGCTTAGTAACACAACACACTGGCTTAGTAACACAACAACACACTGGCTTAGTAACACAACACACTGGCTTAGTAACACAACACACTGGCTTAGTAACACAACAACACACTGGCTTAGTAACACAACACACTGGCTTAGTAACACAACACACTGGCTTAGTAACACAACACACTGGCTTAGTAACACAACACACTGGCTTAGTAACACAACACACTGGCTTAGTAACACAACACACTGGCTTAGTAACACAACACACTGGCTTAGTAACACAACACACTGGCTTAGTAACACAACAACACACTGGCTTAGTAACACAACAACACACTGGCTTAGTAACACAACAACACACTGGCTTAGTAACACAACAACACACTGGCTTAGTAACACAACAACACACTGGCTTAGTAACACAACACACTGGCTTAGTAACACAACAACACACTGGCTTAGTAACACAACACACTGGCTTAGTAACACAACACACTGGCTTAGTAACACAACAACACACTGGCTTAGTAACACAACAACACACTGGCTTAGTAACACAACACACTGGCTTAGTAACACAACAACACACTGGCTTAGTAACACAACAACACACTGGCTTAGTAACAAAACAACACACTGGCTTAGTAACACAACACACTGGCTTAGTAACACAACACACTGGCTTAGTAACACAACACACTGGCTTAGTAACACAACACACTGGCTTAGTAACACAACACACTGGCTTAGTAACACAACAACAAACTGGCTTAGTAACACAACAACACACTGGCTTAGTAACACAACAAAACACTAGCTTAGTAACACAACACACCGGCTTAGTAACACAACACACTGGCTTAGTAACACAACACACTGGCTTAGTAACACAACACACTGGCTTAGTAACACAACAACACATTGGCTTAGTAACACAACACACTGGCTTAGTAACACAACACACTGGCTTAGTAACACAACAACACACTGGCTTAGTAACACAACACACTGGCTTAGTAACACAACACACTGGCTTAGTAACACAACAACACACTGGCTTAGTAACACAACAACACACTGGCTTAGTAACAAAACAACACACTGGCTTAGTAACACAACACACTGGCTTAGTAACACAACACACTGGCTTAGTAACACAACACACTGGCTTAGTAACACAACACACTGGCTTAGTAACACAACAACACACTGGCTTAGTAACACAACACACTGGCTTAGTAACACAACACACTGGCTTAGTAACACAACACACTGGCTTAGTAACACAACACACTGGCTTAGTAACACAAAACACTGGCTTAGTAACACAACACACTGGCTTAGTAACACAACACACTGGCTTAGTAACACAACACACTGGCTTAGTAACACAACACACTGGCTTAGTAACACAACAACACACTGGCTTAGTAACACAACACACTGGCTTAGTAACACAACACACTGGCTTAGTAACACAACAACACACTGGCTTAGTAACACAACACACACTGGCTTAGTAACACAACAACACACTGGCTTAGTAACACAACACACTGGCTTAGTAACACAACACACTGGCTTAGTAACACAACAACACACTGGCTTAGTAACACAACAACACACTGGCTTAGTAACACAACACACTGGCTTAGTAACACAACACACTGGCTTAGTAACACAACAACACACTGGCTTAGTAACACAACACACTGGCTTAGTAACACAACACACTGGCTTAGTAACACAACACACTGGCTTAGTAACACAACACACTGGCTTAGTAACACAACACACTGGCTTAGTAACACAACACACTGGCTTAGTAACACAACACACTGGCTTAGTAACACAACAACACACTGGCTTAGTAACACAACAACACACTGGCTTAGTAACACAACAACACACTGGCTTAGTAACACAACAACACACTGGCTTAGTAACAAAACAACACACTGGCTTAGTAACACAACACGCTGGCTTAGTAACACAACACACTGGCTTAGTAACACAACACACTGGCTTAGTAACACAACACACTGGCTTAGTAACACAACAACACACTGGCTTAGTAACACAACACACTGGCTTAGTAACACAACACACTGGCTTAGTAACACAACACACTGGCTTAGTAACACAACACACTGGCTTAGTAACACAACACACTGGCTTAGTAACACAACACACTGGCTTAGTAACACAACACACTGGCTTAGTAACACAACACACTGGCTTAGTAACACAACACACTGGCTTAGTAACACAACAACACACTGGCTTAGTAACACAACAACACACTGGCTTAGTAACACAACAACACACTGGCTTAGTAACACAACACACTGGCTTAGTAACACAACACACTGGCTTAGTAACACAACAACACACTGGCTTAGTAACACAACACACACTGGCTTAGTAACACAACACACTGGCTTAGTAACACAACACACTGGCTTAGTAACACAACACACACACTGGCTTAGTAACACAACAACACACTGGCTTAGTAACACAACAACACACTGGCTTAGTAACACAACACACTGGCTTAGTAACACAACACACTGGCTTAGTAACACAACACACTGGCTTAGTAACACAACACACTGGCTTAGTAACACAACACACTGGCTTAGTAACACAACAACACACTGGCTTAGTAACACAACACACTGGCTTAGTAACACAACACACTGGCTTAGTAACACAACACACTGGCTTAGTAACACAACACACTGGCTTAGTAACACAACACACTGGCTTAGTAACACAACACACTGGCTTAGTAACACAACACACTGGCTTAGTAACACAACAACACACTGGCTTAGTAACACAACACACTGGCTTAGTAACACAACACACTGGCTTAGTAACACAACACACTGGCTTAGTAACACAACACACTGGCTTAGTAACACAACACACTGGCTTAGTAACACAACACACTGGCTTAGTAACACAACACACTGGCTTAGTAACACAACAACACACTGGCTTAGTAACACAAAACACTGGCTTAGTAACACAACACACTGGCTTAGTAACACAACACACTGGCTTAGTAACACAACACACTGGCTTAGTAACACAACACACTGGCTTAGTAACACAACAACACACTGGCTTAGTAACACAACACACTGGCTTAGTAACACAACACACTGGCTTAGTAACACAACAACACACTGGCTTAGTAACACAACAACACACTGGCTTAGTAACACAACAACACACTGGCTTAGTAACACAACACACTGGCTTAGTAACACAACACACTGGCTTAGTAACACAACAACACACTGGCTTAGTAACACAACAACACACTGGCTTAGTAACACAACACACTGGCTTAGTAACACAACACACTGGCTTAGTAACACAACAACACACTGGCTTAGTAACACAACACACTGGCTTAGTAACACAACACACTGGCTTAGTAACACAACACACTGGCTTAGTAACACAACACACTGGCTTAGTAACACAACACACTGGCTTAGTAACAACAACACACTGGCTTAGTAACACAACACACTGGCTTAGTAACACAACAACACACTGGCTTAGTAACACAACAACACACTGGCTTAGTAACACAACAACACACTGGCTTAGTAACACAACAACACACTGGCTTAGTAACAAACAACACACTGGCTTAGTAACACAACACACTGGCTTAGTAACACAACACACTGGCTTAGTAACACAACACACTGGCTTAGTAACACAACACACTGGCTTAGTAACACAACAACACACTGGCTTAGTAACACAACACACTGGCTTAGTAACACAACACACTGGCTTAGTAACACAACACACTGGCTTAGTAACACAACACACTGGCTTAGTAACACAACACACTGGCTTAGTAACACAACACACTGGCTTAGTAACACAACACACTGGCTTAGTAACACAACACACTGGCTTAGTAACACAACACACTGGCTTAGTAACACAACAACACACTGGCTTAGTAACACAACACACTGGCTTAGTAACACAACAACACTGGCTTAGTAACACAACACACTGGCTTAGTAACACAACACACTGGCTTAGTAACACAACAACACACTGGCTTAGTAACACAACAACACACTGGCTTAGTAACACAACACACTGGCTTAGTAACACAACACACTGGCTTAGTAACACAACAACACACTGGCTTAGTAACACAACACACTGGCTTAGTAACACAACACACACTGGCTTAGTAACACAACACACTGGCTTAGTAACACAACACACTGGCTTAGTAACACAACACACTGGCTTAGTAACACAACACACTGGCTTAGTAACACAACACACTGGCTTAGTAACACAACAACACTGGCTTAGTAACACAACACACTGGCTTAGTAACACAACACACTGGCTTAGTAACACAACACACTGGCTTAGTAACACAACACACTGGCTTAGTAACACAACACACTGGCTTAGTAACACAACACACTGGCTTAGTAACACAACACACTGGCTTAGTAACACAACAACACACTGGCTTAGTAACACAACACACTGGCTTAGTAACACAACACACTGGCTTAGTAACACAACACACTGGCTTAGTAACACAACACACTGGCTTAGTAACACAACACACTGGCTTAGTAACACAACACACTGGCTTAGTAACACAACACACTGGCTTAGTAACACAACAACACACTGGCTTAGTAACACAACACACTGGCTTAGTAACACAACACACTGGCTTAGTAACACAACACACTGGCTTAGTAACACAACACACTGGCTTAGTAACACAACACACTGGCTTAGTAACACAACACACTGGCTTAGTAACACAACACACTGGCTTAGTAACACAACAACACACTGGCTTAGTAACACAACAACACACTGGCTTAGTAACACAACAACACACTGGCTTAGTAACACAACAACACACTGGCTTAGTAACACAACAACACACTGGCTTAGTAACACAACACACTGGCTTAGTAACACAACAACACACTGGCTTAGTAACACAACACACTGGCTTAGTAACACAACACACTGGCTTAGTAACACAACAACACACTGGCTTAGTAACACAACAACACACTGGCTTAGTAACACAACACACTGGCTTAGTAACACAACAACACACTGGCTTAGTAACACAACAACACACTGGCTTAGTAACAAACAACACACTGGCTTAGTAACACAACACACTGGCTTAGTAACACAACACACTGGCTTAGTAACACAACACACTGGCTTAGTAACACAACACACTGGCTTAGTAACACAACACACTGGCTTAGTAACACAACAACACACTGGCTTAGTAACACAACAACACACTGGCTTAGTAACACAACAAACACTGGCTTAGTAACACAACACACTGGCTTAGTAACACAACACACTGGCTTAGTAACACAACACACTGGCTTAGTAACACAACACACTGGCTTAGTAACACAACAACACACTGGCTTAGTAACACAACACACTGGCTTAGTAACACAACAACACACTGGCTTAGTAACACAACACACTGGCTTAGTAACACAACACACTGGCTTAGTAACACAACAACACACTGGCTTAGTAACACAACACACTGGCTTAGTAACACAACACACTGGCTTAGTAACACAACACACTGGCTTAGTAACACAACACACTGGCTTAGTAACACAACACACTGGCTTAGTAACACAACACACTGGCTTAGTAACACAACACACTGGCTTAGTAACACAACACACTGGCTTAGTAACACAACACACTGGCTTAGTAACACAACACACTGGCTTAGTAACACAACAACACACTGGCTTAGTAACACAACAACACACTGGCTTAGTAACACAACAACACACTGGCTTAGTAACACAACAACACACTGGCTTAGTAACACAACACACTGGCTTAGTAACACAACAACACACTGGCTTAGTAACACAACACACTGGCTTAGTAACACAACACACTGGCTTAGTAACACAACACACTGGCTTAGTAACACAACACACTGGCTTAGTAACACAACACACTGGCTTAGTAACACAACACACTGGCTTAGTAACACAACACACTGGCTTAGTAACACAACACACTGGCTTAGTAACACAACACACTGGCTTAGTAACACAACAACACACTGGCTTAGTAACACAACAACACACTGGCTTAGTAACACAACAACACACTGGCTTAGTAACACAACACACTGGCTTAGTAACACAACACACTGGCTTAGTAACACAACAACACACTGGCTTAGTAACACAACAACACACTGGCTTAGTAACACAACACACTGGCTTAGTAACACAACACACTGGCTTAGTAACACAACAACACACTGGCTTAGTAACACACAACACACTGGCTTAGTAACACAACAACACACTGGCTTAGTAACACAACACACTGGCTTAGTAACACAACACACTGGCTTAGTAACACAACACACTGGCTTAGTAACACAACACACTGGCTTAGTAACACAACACACTGGCTTAGTAACACAACAACACACTGGCTTAGTAACACAACACACTGGCTTAGTAACACAACACACTGGCTTAGTAACACAACACACTGGCTTAGTAACACAACACACTGGCTTAGTAACACAACACACTGGCTTAGTAACACAACACACTGGCTTAGTAACACAACACACTGGCTTAGTAACACAACACACACTGGCTTAGTAACACAACACACTGGCTTAGTAACACAACACACTGGCTTAGTAACACAACACACTGGCTTAGTAACACAACACACTGGCTTAGTAACACAACACACTGGCTTAGTAACACAACACACTGGCTTAGTAACACAACACACTGGCTTAGTAACACAACAACACACTGGCTTAGTAACACAACACACTGGCTTAGTAACACAACACACTGGCTTAGTAACACAACACACTGGCTTAGTAACACAACACACTGGCTTAGTAACACAACACACTGGCTTAGTAACACAACACACTGGCTTAGTAACACAACACACTGGCTTAGTAACACAACAACACACTGGCTTAGTAACACAACAACACACTGGCTTAGTAACACAACAACACACTGGCTTAGTAACACAACAACACACTGGCTTAGTAACACAACAACACACTGGCTTAGTAACACAACACACTGGCTTAGTAACACAACAACACACTGGCTTAGTAACACAACACACTGGCTTAGTAACACAACACACTGGCTTAGTAACACAACACACTGGCTTAGTAACACAACAACACACTGGCTTAGTAACACAACACACTGGCTTAGTAACACAACAACACACTGGCTTAGTAACACAACACACTGGCTTAGTAACAAACAACACACTGGCTTAGTAACACAACACACTGGCTTAGTAACACAACACACTGGCTTAGTAACACAACACACTGGCTTAGTAACACAAAACACTGGCTTAGTAACACAACACACTGGCTTAGTAACACAACAACAAACTGGCTTAGTAACACAACAACACACTGGCTTAGTAACACAACAAAACACTGGCTTAGTAACACAACACACTGGCTTAGTAACACAACACACTGGCTTAGTAACACAACACACTGGCTTAGTAACACAACACACTGGCTTAGTAACACAACAACACATGGCTTAGTAACACAACACACTGGCTTAGTAACACAACAACACACTGGCTTAGTAACACAACACACTGGCTTAGTAACACAACACACTGGCTTAGTAACACAACACACTGGCTTAGTAACACAACACACTGGCTTAGTAACACAACACACTGGCTTAGTAACACAACACACTGGCTTAGTAACACAACACACTGGCTTAGTAACACAACACACTGGCTTAGTAACACAACACACTGGCTTAGTAACACAACACACTGGCTTAGTAACACAACACACTGGCTTAGTAACACAACACACTGGCTTAGTAACACAACACACTGGCTTAGTAACACAACAACACACTGGCTTAGTAACACAACAACACACTGGCTTAGTAACACAACAACACACTGGCTTAGTAACACAACAACACACTGGCTTAGTAACACAACACACTGGCTTAGTAACACAACAACACACTGGCTTAGTAACACAACACACTGGCTTAGTAACACAACACACTGGCTTAGTAACACAACAACACACTGGCTTAGTAACACAACAACACACTGGCTTAGTAACACAACACACTGGCTTAGTAACACAACAACACACTGGCTTAGTAACACAACAACACACTGGCTTAGTAACACAACACACACTGGCTTAGTAACACAACACACTGGCTTAGTAACACAACAACACACTGGCTTAGTAACACAACACACTGGCTTAGTAACACAACACACTGGCTTAGTAACACAACAACACACTGGCTTAGTAACACAACACACTGGCTTAGTAACACAACAACACACTGGCTTAGTAACACAACAACACACTGGCTTAGTAACACAACAACACACTGGCTTAGTAACACAACACACTGGCTTAGTAACACAACACACTGGCTTAGTAACACAACACACTGGCTTAGTAACACAACAACAAACTGGCTTAGTAACACAACAACACACTGGCTTAGTAACACAACAAACACTGGCTTAGTAACACAACACACTGGCTTAGTAACACAACACACTGGCTTAGTAACACAACACACTGGCTTAGTAACACAACACACTGGCTTAGTAACACAACAACACACTGGCTTAGTAACACAACACACTGGCTTAGTAACACAACACACTGGCTTAGTAACACAACAACACACTGGCTTAGTAACACAACACACTGGCTTAGTAACACAACACACTGGCTTAGTAACACAACAACACACTGGCTTAGTAACACAACAACACACTGGCTTAGTAACAAAACAACACACTGGCTTAGTAACACAACACGCTGGCTTAGTAACACAACACACTGGCTTAGTAACACAACACACTGGCTTAGTAACACAACACACTGGCTTAGTAACACAACAACACACTGGCTTAGTAACACAACACACTGGCTTAGTAACACAACACACTGGCTTAGTAACACAACACACTGGCTTAGTAACACAACACACTGGCTTAGTAACACAAAACACTGGCTTAGTAACACAACACACTTGCTAAGTAACACAACACACTGGCTTAGTAAAACAACACACTGGCTTAGTAACACAACACACTGGCTTAGTAACACAACAACACACTGGCTTAGTAACACAACACACTGGCTTAGTAACACAACACACTGGCTTAGTAACACAACAACACACTGGCTTAGTAACACAACAACACACTGGCTTAGTAACACAACAACACACTGGCTTAGTAACACAACACACTGGCTTAGTAACACAACACACTGGCTTAGTAACACAACAACACACTGGCTTAGTAACACAACAACACACTGGCTTAGTAACACAACACACTGGCTTAGTAACACAACACACTGGCTTAGTAACACAACAACACACTGGCTTAGTAACACAACACACTGGCTTAGTAACACAACACACTGGCTTAGTAACACAACACACTGGCTTAGTAACACAACACACTGGCTTAGTAACACAACACACTGGCTTAGTAAAACAACACACTGGCTTAGTAACACAACACACTGGCTTAGTAACACAACAACACACTGGCTTAGTAACACAACAACACACTGGCTTAGTAACACAACAACACACTGGCTTAGTAACACAACAACACACTGGCTTAGTAACAAAACAACACACTGGCTTAGTAACACAACACGCTGGCTTAGTAACACAACACACTGGCTTAGTAACACAACACACTGGCTTAGTAACACAACACACTGGCTTAGTAACACAACAACACACTGGCTTAGTAACACAACACACTGGCTTAGTAACACAACACACTGGCTTAGTAACACAACACACTGGCTTAGTAACACAACACACTGGCTTAGTAACACAACACACTGGCTTAGTAACACAACACACTTGCTAAGTAACACAACACACTGGCTTAGTAAAACAACACACTGGCTTAGTAACACAACACACTGGCTTAGTAACACAACAACACACTGGCTTAGTAACACAACAACACACTGGCTTAGTAACACAACAACACACTGGCTTAGTAACACAACACACTGGCTTAGTAACACAACACACTGGCTTAGTAACACAACAACACACTGGCTTAGTAACACAACAACACACTGGCTTAGTAACACAACACACTGGCTTAGTAACACAACACACTGGCTTAGTAACACAACAACACACTGGCTTAGTAACACACCAACACACTGGCTTAGTAACACAACAACACACTGGCTTAGTAACACAACACACTGGCTTAGTAACACAACACACTGGCTTAGTAACACAACACACTGGCTTAGTAACACAACACACTGGCTTAGTAACACAACACACTGGCTTAGTAACACAACAACACACTGGCTTAGTAACACAACACACTGGCTTAGTAACACAACACACTGGCTTAGTAACACAACACACTGGCTTAGTAACACAACACACTGGCTTAGTAACACAACACACTGGCTTAGTAACACAACACACTGGCTTAGTAACACAACACACTGGCTTAGTAACACAACAACACACTGGCTTAGTAACACAACACACTGGCTTAGTAACACAACACACTGGCTTAGTAACACAACACACTGGCTTAGTAACACAACACACTGGCTTAGTAACACAACACACTGGCTTAGTAACACAACACACTGGCTTAGTAACACAACACACTGGCTTAGTAACACAACAACACACTGGCTTAGTAACACAACACACTGGCTTAGTAACACAACACACTGGCTTAGTAACACAACACACTGGCTTAGTAACACAACACACTTGCTTAGTAACACAACACACTGGCTTAGTAACACAACACACTGGCTTAGTAACACAACACACTGGCTTAGTAACACAACAACACACTGGCTTAGTAACACAACAACACACTGGCTTAGTAACACAACAACACACTGGCTTAGTAACACAACAACACACTGGCTTAGTAACACAACAACACACTGGCTTAGTAACACAACACACTGGCTTAGTAACACAACAACACACTGGCTTAGTAACACAACACACTGGCTTAGTAACACAACACACTTGCTTAGGAACACAACAACACACTGGCTTAGTAACACAACAACACACTGGCTTAGTAACACAACACACTGGCTTAGTAACACAACAACACACTGGCTTAGTAACACAACAACACACTGGCTTAGTAACAAAACAACACACTGGCTTAGTAACACAACACGCTGGCTTAGTAACACAACACACTGGCTTAGTAACACAACACACTGGCTTAGTAACACAACACATTGGCTTAGTAACACAACACACTGGCTTAGTAACACAACAACAAACTGGCTTAGTAACACAACAACACACTGGCTTAGTAACACAACAAAACACTGGCTTAGTAACACAACACACCGGCTTAGTAACACAACACACTGGCTTAGTAACACAACACACTGGCTTAGTAACACAACACACTGGCTTAGTAACACAACAACACATTGGCTTAGTAACACAACACACTGGCTTAGTAACACAACAACACACTGGCTTAGTAACACAACACACTGGCTTAGTAACACAACACACTGGCTTAGTAACACAACAACACACTGGCTTAGTAACACAACACACTGGCTTAGTAACACAACACACTGGCTTAGTAACACAACACACTGGCTTAGTAACACAACACACTGGCTTAGTAACACAACACACTGGCTTAGTAACACAACACACTGGCTTAGTAACACAACACACTGGCTTAGTAACACAACACACTGGCTTAGTAACACAACACACTGGCTTAGTAACACAACACACTGGCTTAGTAACACAACAACACACTGGCTTAGTAACACAACAACACACTGGCTTAGTAACACAACAACACACTGGCTTAGTAACACAACAACACACTGGCTTAGTAACACAACAACACACTGGCTTAGTAACACAACACACTGGCTTAGTAACACAACAACACACTGGCTTAGTAACACAACACACTGGCTTAGTAACACAACACACTGGCTTAGTAACACAACAACACACTGGCTTAGTAACACAACAACACACTGGCTTAGTAACACAACACACTGGCTTAGTAACACAACAACACACTGGCTTAGTAACACAACAACACACTGGCTTAGTAACAAAACAACACACTGGCTTAGTAACACAACACACTGGCTTAGTAACACAACACACTGGCTTAGTAACACAACACACTGGCTTAGTAACACAACACACTGGCTTAGTAACACAACACACTGGCTTAGTAACACAACAACAACTGGCTTAGTAACACAACAACACACTGGCTTAGTAACACAACAAAACACTGGCTTAGTAACACAACACACTGGCTTAGTAACACAACACACTGGCTTAGTAACACAACACACTGGCTTAGTAACACAACACACTGGCTTAGTAACACAACAACACATTGGCTTAGTAACACAACACACTGGCTTAGTAACACAACACACTGGCTTAGTAACACAACAACACACTGGCTTAGTAACACAACACACTGGCTTAGTAACACAACACACTGGCTTAGTAACACAACAACACACTGGCTTAGTAACACAACAACACACTGGCTTAGTAACAAAACAACACACTGGCTTAGTAACACAACACGCTGGCTTAGTAACACAACACACTGGCTTAGTAACACAACACACTGGCTTAGTAACACAACACACTGGCTTAGTAACACAACAACACACTGGCTTAGTAACACAACAACACACTGGCTTAGTAACACAACAACACACTGGCTTAGTAACACAACAACACACTGGCTTAGTAACACAACAACACACTGGCTTAGTAACACAACACACTGGCTTAGTAACACAACAACACACTGGCTTAGTAACACAACAACACACTGGCTTAGTAACACAACAACACACTGGCTTAGTAACACAACACACTGGCTTAGTAACACAACAACACACTGGCTTAGTAACACAACAACACACTGGCTTAGTAACACAACACACTGGCTTAGTAACACAACACACTGGCTTAGTAACACAACAACACACTGGCTTAGTAACACAACAACACACTGGCTTAGTAACACAACAACACACTGGCTTAGTAACACAACAACACACTGGCTTAGTAACACAACAACACACTGGCTTAGTAACACAACACACTGGCTTAGTAACACAACACACTGGCTTAGTAACACAACAACACACTGGCTTAGTAACACAACAACACACTGGCTTAGTAACACAACACACGGCTTAGTAACACAACACACTGGCTTAGTAACACAACAACACACTGGCTTAGTAACACAACACACTGGCTTAGTAACACAACACACTGGCTTAGTAACACAACACACTGGCTTAGTAACACAACAACACACTGGCTTAGTAACACAACACACTGGCTTAGTAACACAACACACTGGCTTAGTAACACAACAACACACTGGCTTAGTAACACAACACACTGGCTTAGTAACACAACACACTGGCTTAGTAACACAACAACACACTGGCTTAGTAACACAACAACACACTGGCTTAGTAACAAAACAACACACTGGCTTAGTAACACAACACACTGGCTTAGTAACACAACACACTGGCTTAGTAACACAACACACTGGCTTAGTAACACAACACACTGGCTTAGTAACACAACAACACACTGGCTTAGTAACACAACAACACACTGGCTTAGTAACACAACAACACACTGGCTTAGTAACACAACAACACACTGGCTTAGTAACACAACAACACACTGGCTTAGTAACACAACACACTGGCTTAGTAACACAACACACTGGCTTAGTAACACAACAACACACTGGCTTAGTAACACAACACACTGGCTTAGTAACACAACAACACACTGGCTTAGTAACACAACACACTGGCTTAGTAACACAACACACTGGCTTAGTAACACAACAACACACTGGCTTAGTAACACAACAACACACTGGCTTAGTAACACAACAACACACTGGCTTAGTAACACAACAACACACTGGCTTAGTAACACAACAACACACTGGCTTAGTAACACAACACACTGGCTTAGTAACACAACACACTGGCTTAGTAACACAACAACACACTGGCTTAGTAACACAACACACTGGCTTAGTAACACAACACACTGGCTTAGTAACACAACAACACACTGGCTTAGTAACACAACAACACACTGGCTTAGTAACACAACACACTGGCTTAGTAACACAACAACACACTGGCTTAGTAACACAACAACACACTGGCTTAGTAACACAACACACTGGCTTAGTAACACAACACACTGGCTTAGTAACACAACAACACACTGGCTTAGTAACACAACAACACACTGGCTTAGTAACACAACAACACTGGCTTAGTAACACAACACACTGGCTTAGTAACACAACAACACACTGGCTTAGTAACACAACACACTGGCTTAGTAACACAACACACTGGCTTAGTAACACAACACACTGGCTTAGTAACACAACACACTGGCTTAGTAACACAACACACTGGCTTAGTAACACAACAACACACTGGCTTAGTAACACAACAACACACTGGCTTAGTAACACAACAACACACTGGCTTAGTAACACAACACACTGGCTTAGTAACACAACAACACACTGGCTTAGTAACACAACACACTGGCTTAGTAACACAACACACTGGCTTAGTAACACAACACACTGGCTTAGTAACACAACACACTGGCTTAGTAACACAACAACACACTGGCTTAGTAACACAACAACACACTGGCTTAGTAACACAACAACACACTGGCTTAGTAACACAACACACTGGCTTAGTAACACAACACACTGGCTTAGTAACACAACACACTGGCTTAGTAACACAACACACTGGCTTAGTAACACAACAACACTGGCTTAGTAACACAACACACTGGCTTAGTAACACAACAACACACTGGCTTAGTAACACAACACACTGGCTTAGTAACACAACACACTGGCTTAGTAACACAACAACACACTGGCTTAGTAACACAACACACTGGCTTAGTAACACAACACACTGGCTTAGTAACACAACACACTGGCTTAGTAACACAACACACTGGCTTAGTAACACAACACACTGGCTTAGTAACACAACACACTGGCTTAGTAACACAACAACACACTGGCTTAGTAACACAACAACACACTGGCTTAGTAACACAACAACACACTGGCTTAGTAACACAACAACACACTGGCTTAGTAACACAACAACACACTGGCTTAGTAACACAACACACTGGCTTAGTAACACAACAACACACTGGCTTAGTAACACAACACACTGGCTTAGTAACACAACACACTGGCTTAGTAACACAACAACACACTGGCTTAGTAACACAACAACACACTGGCTTAGTAACACAACACACTGGCTTAGTAACACAACAACACACTGGCTTAGTAACACAACAACACACTGGCTTAGTAACAAAACAACACACTGGCTTAGTAACACAACACACTGGCTTAGTAACACAACACACTGGCTTAGTAACACAACACACTGGCTTAGTAACACAACACACTGGCTTAGTAACACAACACACTGGCTTAGTAACACAACAACAAACTGGCTTAGTAACACAACAACACACTGGCTTAGTAACACAACAAACACTAGCTTAGTAACACAACACACCGGCTTAGTAACACAACACACTGGCTTAGTAACACAACACACTGGCTTAGTAACACAACACACTGGCTTAGTAACACAACAACACATTGGCTTAGTAACACAACACACTGGCTTAGTAACACAACAACACACTGGCTTAGTAACACAACACACTGGCTTAGTAACACAACACACTGGCTTAGTAACACAACAACACACTGGCTTAGTAACACAACACACTGGCTTAGTAACACAACACACTGGCTTAGTAACACAACACACTGGCTTAGTAACACAACACACTGGCTTAGTAACACAACACACTGGCTTAGTAACACAACACACTGGCTTAGTAACACAACACACTGGCTTAGTAACACAACACACTGGCTTAGTAACACAACACACTGGCTTAGTAACACAACACACACTGGCTTAGTAACACAACAACACACTGGCTTAGTAACACAACAACACACTGGCTTAGTAACACAACAACACACTGGCTTAGTAACACAACACACTGGCTTAGTAACACAACAACACACTGGCTTAGTAACACAACACACTGGCTTAGTAACACAACAACACACTGGCTTAGTAACACAACACACTGGCTTAGTAACACAACACACTGGCTTAGTAACACAACAACACACTGGCTTAGTAACACAACAACACACTGGCTTAGTAACACAACACACTGGCTTAGTAACACAACAACACACTGGCTTAGTAACACAACAACACACTGGCTTAGTAACAAAACAACACACTGGCTTAGTAACACAACACACTGGCTTAGTAACACAACACACTGGCTTAGTAACACAACACACTGGCTTAGTAACACAACACACTGGCTTAGTAACACAACACACTGGCTTAGTAACACAACACAAACTGGCTTAGTAACACAACAACACACTGGCTTAGTAACACAACAAAACACTGGCTTAGTAACACAACACACTGGCTTAGTAACACAACACACTGGCTTAGTAACACAACACACTGGCTTAGTAACACAACACACTGGCTTAGTAACACAACACACACTGGCTTAGTAACACAACACACTGGCTTAGTAACACAACACACTGGCTTAGTAACACAACAACACACTGGCTTAGTAACACAACACACTGGCTTAGTAACACAACACACTGGCTTAGTAACACAACACACTGGCTTAGTAACACAACACACACTGGCTTAGTAACACAACAACACACTGGCTTAGTAACACAACACACTGGCTTAGTAACACAACACACTGGCTTAGTAACACAACACACTGGCTTAGTAACACAACACACTGGCTTAGTAACACAACAACACACTGGCTTAGTAACACAACACACACTGGCTTAGTAACACAACAACACTGGCTTAGTAACACAACAACACACTGGCTTAGTAACACAACACACTGGCTTAGTAACACAACACACTGGCTTAGTAACACAACAACACACTGGCTTAGTAACACAACAACACACTGGCTTAGTAACACAACAACACACTGGCTTAGTAACACAACACACTGGCTTAGTAACACAACAACACACTGGCTTAGTAACACAACAACACACTGGCTTAGTAACACAACACACTGGCTTAGTAACACAACACACTGGCTTAGTAACACAACAACACACTGGCTTAGTAACACAACAACACACTGGCTTAGTAACACAACAACACACTGGCTTAGTAACACAACAACACACTGGCTTAGTAACACAACAACACACTGGCTTAGTAACACAACACACTGGCTTAGTAACACAACACACTGGCTTAGTAACACAACACACACTGGCTTAGTAACACAACAACACACTGGCTTAGTAACACAACACACTGGCTTAGTAACACAACACACTGGCTTAGTAACACAACACACACACTGGCTTAGTAACACAACACACTGGCTTAGTAACACAACACACTGGCTTAGTAACACAACACACTGGCTTAGTAACACAACAACACACTGGCTTAGTAACACAACACACTGGCTTAGTAACACAACACACTGGCTTAGTAACACAACAACACACTGGCTTAGTAACACAACACACTGGCTTAGTAACACAACACACTGGCTTAGTAACACAACACACTGGCTTAGTAACACAACAACACACTGGCTTAGTAACACAACACACTGGCTTAGTAACACAACACACTGGCTTAGTAACACAACACACTGGCTTAGTAACACAACACACTGGCTTAGTAACACAACACACTGGCTTAGTAACACAACAACACACTGGCTTAGTAACACAACAACACACTGGCTTAGTAACACAACAACACACTGGCTTAGTAACACAACAACACACTGGCTTAGTAACACAACAACACACTGGCTTAGTAACACAACACACTGGCTTAGTAACACAACACACACTGGCTTAGTAACACAACAACACACTGGCTTAGTAACACAACACACTGGCTTAGTAACACACAACACACTGGCTTAGTAACACAACACACTGGCTTAGTAACACAACACACTGGCTTAGTAACACAACAACACACTGGCTTAGTAACACAACAACACACTGGCTTAGTAACACAACAACACACTGGCTTAGTAACACAACAACACACTGGCTTAGTAACACAACAACACACTGGCTTAGTAACACAACACACTGGCTTAGTAACACAACACACTGGCTTAGTAACACAACAACACACTGGCTTAGTAACACAACACACTGGCTTAGTAACACAACACACTGGCTTAGTAACACAACAACACACTGGCTTAGTAACACAACACACTGGCTTAGTAACACAACAACACATTGGCTTAGTAACACAACACACTGGCTTAGTAACACAACAACACACTGGCTTAGTAACACAACACACTGGCTTAGTAACACAACACACTGGCTTAGTAACACAACAACACACTGGCTTAGTAACACAACAACACACTGGCTTAGTAACACAACACACACGCTTAGTAACACAACACACTGGCTTAGTAACACAACACACACTGGCTTAGTAACACAACACACTGGCTTAGTAACACAACACACTGGCTTAGTAACACAACACACTGGCTTAGTAACACAACACACTGGCTTAGTAACACAACACACTGGCTTAGTAACACAACAACACACTGGCTTAGTAACACAACAACACACTGGCTTAGTAACACAACAACACACTGGCTTAGTAACACAACACACTGGCTTAGTAACACAACAACACACTGGCTTAGTAACACAACACACTGGCTTAGTAACACAACACACTGGCTTAGTAACACAACACACTGGCTTAGTAACACAACACACTGGCTTAGTAACACAACAACACACTGGCTTAGTAACACAACAACACACTGGCTTAGTAACACAACAAACACTGGCTTAGTAACACAACACACTGGCTTAGTAACACAACACACTGGCTTAGTAACACAACACACTGGCTTAGTAACACAACACACTGGCTTAGTAACACAACACACACTGGCTTAGTAACACAACACACTGGCTTAGTAACACAACAACACACTGGCTTAGTAACACAACACACTGGCTTAGTAACACAACACACTGGCTTAGTAACACAACAACACACTGGCTTAGTAACACAACACACTGGCTTAGTAACACAACACACTGGCTTAGTAACACAACACACTGGCTTAGTAACACAACACACTGGCTTAGTAACACAACACACTGGCTTAGTAACACAACACACTGGCTTAGTAACACAACAACACACTGGCTTAGTAACACAACACACACTGGCTTAGTAACACAACAACACACTGGCTTAGTAACACAACAACACACTGGCTTAGTAACACAACAACACACTGGCTTAGTAACACAACACACTGGCTTAGTAACACACAACACACTGGCTTAGTAACACAACACACTGGCTTAGTAACACAACACACTTGCTTAGGAACACAACAACACACTGGCTTAGTAACACAACAACACACTGGCTTAGTAACACAACACACTGGCTTAGTAACACAACAACACACTGGCTTAGTAACACAACAACACACTGGCTTAGTAACAAAACAACACACTGGCTTAGTAACACAACACGCTGGCTTAGTAACACAACACACTGGCTTAGTAACACAACACACTGGCTTAGTAACACAACACACTGGCTTAGTAACACAACACACTGGCTTAGTAACACAACAACAAACTGGCTTAGTAACACAACAACACACTGGCTTAGTAACACAACAAAACACTGGCTTAGTAACACAACACACTGGCTTAGTAACACAACACACTGGCTTAGTAACACAACACACTGGCTTAGTAACACAACACACTGGCTTAGTAACACAACAACACATTGGCTTAGTAACACAACACACTGGCTTAGTAACACAACAACACATTGGCTTAGTAACACAACACACTGGCTTAGTATCACAACACACTGGCTTAGTAACACAACAACACACTGGCTTAGTAACACAACACACTGGCTTAGTAACACAACACACTGGCTTAGTAACACAACACACTGGCTTAGTAACACAACACACTGGCTTAGTAACACAACACACTGGCTTAGTAACACAACACACTTGCTAAGTAACACAACACACTGGCTTAGTAACACAACACACTGGCTTAGTAACACAACAACACACTGGCTTAGTAACACAACAACACACTGGCTTAGTAACACAACAACACACTGGCTTAGTAACACAACAACACACTGGCTTAGTAACACAACAACACACTGGCTTAGTAACACAACACACTGGCTTAGTAACACAACAACACACTGGCTTAGTAACACAACACACTGGCTTAGTAACACAACACACTTGCTTAGGAACACAACAACACACTGGCTTAGTAACACAACAACACACTGGCTTAGTAACACAACACACTGGCTTAGTAACACAACAACACACTGGCTTAGTAACACAACAACACACTGGCTTAGTAACAAACAACACACTGGCTTAGTAACACAACACACTGGCTTAGTAACACAACACACTGGCTTAGTAACACAACACACTGGCTTAGTAACACAACACATTGGCTTAGTAACACAACACACTGGCTTAGTAACACAACAACAAACTGGCTTAGTAACACAACAACACACTGGCTTAGTAACACAACAAAACACTAGCTTAGTAACACAACACACCGGCTTAGTAACACAACACACTGGCTTAGTAACACAACACACTGGCTTAGTAACACAACACACTGGCTTAGTAACACAACAACACATTGGCTTAGTAACACAACACACTGGCTTAGTATCACAACACACTGGCTTAGTAACACAACAACACACTGGCTTAGTAACACAACACACTGGCTTAGTAACACAACACACTGGCTTAGTAACACAACAACACACTGGCTTAGTAACACAACAACACACTGGCTTAGTAACAAAACAACACACTGGCTTAGTAACACAACACGCTGGCTTAGTAACACAACACACTGGCTTAGTAACACAACACACTGGCTTAGTAACACAACACACTGGCTTAGTAACACAACAACACACTGGCTTAGTAACACAACACACTGGCTTAGTAACACAACACACTGGCTTAGTAACACAACACACTGGCTTAGTAACACAACACACTGGCTTAGTAACACAAAACACTGGCTTAGTAACACAACACACTTGCTAAGTAACACAACACACTGGCTTAGTAAAACAACACACACTGGCTTAGTAACACAACACACTGGCTTAGTAACACAACACACACTGGCTTAGTAACACAACACACTGGCTTAGTAACACAACACACTGGCTTAGTAACACAACAACACACTGGCTTAGTAACACAACAACACACTGGCTTAGTAACACAACAACACACTGGCTTAGTAACACAACACACTGGCTTAGTAACACAACACACTGGCTTAGTAACACAACAACACACTGGCTTAGTAACACAACAACACACTGGCTTAGTAACACAACACACTGGCTTAGTAACACAACACACTGGCTTAGTAACACAACAACACACTGGCTTAGTAACACAACACACTGGCTTAGTAACACAACACACTGGCTTAGTAACACAACACACTGGCTTAGTAACACAACACACTTGCTAAGTAACACAACACACTGGCTTAGTAAAACAACACACTGGCTTAGTAACACAACACACTGGCTTAGTAACACAACAACACACTGGCTTAGTAACACAACAACACACTGGCTTAGTAACACAACAACACACTGGCTTAGTAACACAACAACACACTGGCTTAGTAACAAACAACACACTGGCTTAGTAACACAACACACTGGCTTAGTAACACAACACACTTAGGGCTTAGTAACACAACACACTGGCTTAGTAACACAACACACTGGCTTAGTAACACAACAACACACTGGCTTAGTAACACAACACACTGGCTTAGTAACACAACACACTGGCTTAGTAACACAACACACTGGCTTAGTAACACAACACACTGGCTTAGTAACACAACACACTGGCTTAGTAACACAACACACTGGCTTAGTAACACAACACACTGGCTTAGTAAAACAACACACTGGCTTAGTAACACAACACACTGGCTTAGTAACACAACAACACACTGGCTTAGTAACACAACAACACACTGGCTTAGTAACACAACAACACACTGGCTTAGTAACACAACACACTGGCTTAGTAACACAACACACTGGCTTAGTAACACAACAACACACTGGCTTAGTAACACAACAACACACTGGCTTAGTAACACAACACACTGGCTTAGTAACACAACACACTGGCTTAGTAACACAACAACACACTGGCTTAGTAACACACCAACACACTGGCTTAGTAACACAACAACACACCGGCTTAGTAACACAACACACTGGCTTAGTAACACAACACACTGGCTTAGTAACACAACACACTATCTTAGGTTCACAACACACTGGCTTAGTAACACAACACACTGGCTTAGTAACACAACAACACACTGGCTTAGTAACACAACACACTGGCTTAGTAACACAACACACTGGCTTAGTAACACAACACACTGGCTTAGTAACACAACACACTGGCTTAGTAACACAACACACTGGCTTAGTAACACAACACACTGGCTTAGTAACACAACACACTGGCTTAGTAACACAACAACACACTGGCTTAGTAACACAACACACTGGCTTAGTAACACAACACACTGGCTTAGTAACACAACACACTGGCTTAGTAACACAACACACTGGCTTAGTAACACAACACACTGGCTTAGTAACACAACACACTGGCTTAGTAACACAACACACTGGCTTAGTAACACAACAACACACTGGCTTAGTAACACAACACACTGGCTTAGTAACACAACACACTGGCTTAGTAACACAACACACTGGCTTAGTAACACAACACACTTGCTAAGTAACACAACACACTGGCTTAGTAACACAACACACTGGCTTAGTAACACAACACACTGGCTTAGTAACACAACAACACACTGGCTTAGTAACACAACAACACACTGGCTTAGTAACACAACAACACACTGCCTTAGTAACACAACAACACACTGGCTTAGTAACACAACAACACACTGGCTTAGTAACACAACACACTGGCTTAGTAACACAACAACACACTGGCTTAGTAACACAACACACTGGCTTAGTAACACAACACACTTGCTTAGGAACACAACAACACACTGGCTTAGTAACACAACAACACACTGGCTTAGTAACACAACACACTGGCTTAGTAACACAACAACACACTGGCTTAGTAACACAACAACACACTGGCTTAGTAACAAACAACACACTGGCTTAGTAACACAACACACTGGCTTAGTAACACAACACACTGGCTTAGTAACACAAAACACTGGCTTAGTAACACAACACACTGGCTTAGTAACACAACAACAAACTGGCTTAGTAACACAACAACACACTGGCTTAGTAACACAACAAAACACTAGCTTAGTAACACAACACACTGCTTAGTAACACAACACACTGGCTTAGTAACACAACACACTGGCTTAGTAACACAACACACTGGCTTAGTAACACAACAACACATTGGCTTAGTAACACAACACACTGGCTTAGTAACACAACAACACATTGGCTTAGTAACACAACACACTGGCTTAGTATCACAACACATTGGCTTAGTAACACAACAACACACTGGCTTAGTAACACAACACACTGGCTTAGTAACACAACACACTGGCTTAGTAACACAACACACTGGCTTAGTAACACAACACACTGGCTTAGTAACACAACACACTGGCTTAGTAACACAACACACTGGCTTAGTAACACAACACACTTGCTTAGTAACACAACACACTGGCTTAGTAACACAACACACTGGCTTAGTAACACAACACACTGGCTTAGTAACACAACAACACACTGGCTTAGTAACACAACAACACACTGGCTTAGTAACACAACAACACACTGGCTTAGTAACACAACAACACACTGGCTTAGTAACACAACAACACACTGGCTTAGTAACACAACACACTGGCTTAGTAACACAACACACTGGCTTAGTAACACAACACACTGGCTTAGTAACACAACAACAAACTGGCTTAGTAACACAACAACACACTGGCTTAGTAACACAACAAACACTGGCTTAGTAACACAACACACTGGCTTAGTAACACAACACACTGGCTTAGTAACACAACACACTGGCTTAGTAACACAACACACTGGCTTAGTAACACAACAACACATTGGCTTAGTAACACAACACACTGGCTTAGTAACACAACAACACATTGGCTTAGTAACACAACACACTGGCTTAGTATCACAACACACTGGCTTAGTAACACAACAACACACTGGCTTAGTAACACAACACACTGGCTTAGTAACACAACACACTGGCTTAGTAACACAACACACTGGCTTAGTAACACAACACACTGGCTTAGTAACACAACACACTGGCTTAGTAACACAACACACTGGCTTAGTAACACAACAACACACTGGCTTAGTAACACAACAACACACTGGCTTAGTAACACAACAACACACTGCCTTAGTAACACAACAACACACTGGCTTAGTAACACAACAACACACTGGCTTAGTAACACAACACACTGGCTTAGTAACACAACAACACACTGGCTTAGTAACACAACACACTGGCTTAGTAACACAACACACTTGCTTAGGAACACAACAACACACTGGCTTAGTAACACAACAACACACTGGCTTAGTAACACAACACACTGGCTTAGTAACACAACAACACACTGGCTTAGTAACACAACAACACACTGGCTTAGTAACAAAACAACACACTGGCTTAGTAACACAACACGCTGGCTTAGTAACACAACACACTGGCTTAGTAACACAACACACTGGCTTAGTAACACAACACATTGGCTTAGTAGCACAACACACTGGCTTAGTAACACAACAACAAACTGGCTTAGTAACACAACAACACACTGGCTTAGTAACACAACAAAACACTAGCTTAGTAACACAACACACCGGCTTAGTAACACAACACACTGGCTTAGTAACACAACACACTGGCTTAGTAACACAACACACTGGCTTAGTAACACAACAACACATTGGCTTAGTAACACAACACACTGGCTTAGTATCACAACACACTGGCTTAGTAACACAACAACACACTGGCTTAGTAACACAACACACTGGCTTAGTAACACAACACACTGGCTTAGTAACACAACAACACACTGGCTTAGTAACACAACAACACACTGGCTTAGTAACAAAACAACACACTGGCTTAGTAACACAACACGCTGGCTTAGTAACACAACACACAGGCTTAGTAACACAACACACTGGCTTAGTAACACAACACACTGGCTTAGTAACACAACAACACACTGGCTTAGTAACACAACAACACACTGGCTTAGTAACACAACAACACATTGGCTTAGTAACACAACAACACACTGGCTTAGTAACACAACAACACACTGGCTTAGTAACACAACACACTGGCTTTGTAACACAACAACACACTGGCTTAGTAACACAACAACACACTGGCGTAGTAACACAACACACTGGCTTAGTAACACAACAACACACTGGCTTAGTAACACAACACACTGGCTTAGTAACACAACACACTGGCTTAGTAACACAACAACACACTGGCTTAGTAACACAACAACACACTGGCTTAGTAACACAACAACACACTGGCTTAGTAACACAACAACACACTGGCTTAGTAACACAACAACACACTGGCTTAGTAACACAACACACTGGCTTAGTAACACAACAACACACTGGCTTAGTAACACAACAACACACTGGCTTAGTAACACAACACACTGGCTTAGTAACACAACACACTGGCTTAGTAACACAACAACACACTGGCTTAGTAACACAACAACACACTGGCTTAGTAACACAACAACACATTGGCTTAGTAACACAACAACACACTGGCTTAGTAACACAACAACACACTGGCTTAGTAACACAACACACTGGCTTAGTAACACAACACACTGGCTTAGTAACACAACAACACACTGGCTTAGTAACACAACAACACACTGGCTTAGTAACACAACAACACGCTTAGTAACACAACACACTGGCTTAGTAACACAACAACACACTGGCTTAGTAACACAACACACTGGCTTAGTAACACAACACACTGGCTTAGTAACACAACACACTGTTTTAGTAACACAACACACTGGCTTAGTAACACAACACACTGGCATAGTAACACAACAACACACTGGCTTAGTAACACAACAACACACTGGCTTAGTAACACAACAACACACTGGCTTAGTAACACAGCACAATGGCTTAGTAACACAACAACACACTGGCTTAGTAACATAACACACTGGCTTAGTAACACAACACACTGGCTTAGTAACACAACACATTGGCTTAGTAACACAACACACTGGCTTAGTAACACAACAACAAACTGGCTTAGTAACACAACAACACACTGGCTTAGTAACACAACAAAACACTAGCTTAGTAACACAACACACCGGCTTAGTAACACAACACACTGGCTTAGTAACACAACACACTGGCTTAGTAACACAACAACACATTGGCTTAGTAACACAACACACTGGCTTAGTAACACAACAACACATTGGCTTAGTAACACAACACACTGGCTTAGTATCACAACAGTTGGCTTAGTAACACAACAACACACTGGCTTAGTAACACAAACACACTGGCTTAGTAACACAACACACTGGCTTAGTAACACAACACACTGGCTTCAGTAACACAACACACTGGCTTAGTAACACACACACACTTGCTAGTAACACAACACACTGGCTAAGTAAAACAACACATTGGCTTAGTAAACAACACACTGGCTTAGTAACACAACAACACACTGGCTTAGTAACACAACACACTGGCTTAGTAACACAACACACTGGCTTAGTAAACACAACAACACCTGTCTTAGTAACACACAACACACTGTCTTAATAACACAACACACTGGCTTAGTAACACACACACTGGCTTTAGTAACACAAACACACTGTCTTAGTAACACAACACACTGGCTTAGTAACACAACACACTGTCTTAGTAACACAACAACACACTGGCTTAGTAACACAACAACACACTGTCTTAATAACACAACACACTGGCTTAGTAACACAACACACTGGCTTAGTAACACAACACACTGGCTTACTAACACAACAACACACTGGCTTAGTAACACAACAACACACTGGCTTAGTAACAAAACAACACACTGGCTTAGTAACACAACAACACACTGGCTTAGTAACACAACACACTGGCTTAGTAACACAACAACACACTGGCTTAGTAACACAACACACTGGCTCAGTAAAACAAAACACTGGCTTAGTAACACAACACACTGGCTTAGTAACACAACAACACACTGGCTTAGTAACACAACAACACACTGGCTTAGTAACACAACACACTGGCTTAGTAACACAACACACTGGCTTAGTAACACAACAACACACTGGCTTAGTAACACAACACACTGGCTTACTAACACAACACACTGGCTTAGTAACACAACAACACACTGGCTTAGTAACACAACAACACACTGTCTTAATAACACAACACACTGGCTTAGTAACACAACACACTGGCTTAGTAACACAACACACTGTCTTAGTAACACAACAACACACTGGCTTAGTAACACAACAACACACTGTCTTAATAACACAACACACTGGCTTAGTAACACAACACACTGGCTTAGTAACACAACACACTGTCTTAGTAACACAACAACACACTGGCTTAGTAACACAACAACACACTGGCTTAGTAACACAACACACTGGCTCAGTAAAACAAAACACTGGCTTAGTAACACAACACACTGGCTCAGTAACACAACAACACACTGGCTTAGTAACACAACAGCACACTGGCTTAGTAACACAACACACTGGCTTAGTAACACAACAACACACTGGCTTAGTAACACAACAACACACTGGCTTAGTAACACAACAACACACTGGCTTAGTAACACAACACACTTGCTTAGTAACACAACACACTGGCTTAGTAACACAACACACTGGCTTAGTAACACAACACACTGGCTTAGTAACACAACAGCACACTGGCTTAGTAACACAACACACTGGCTTAGTAACACAACAACACACTGGCTTAGTAACACAACAACACACTGGCTTAGTAACACAACACCCTGGCTTAGTAACACAACACACTGGCTTAGTATCACAAAAACACTGGCTTAGTAACACAAACAACACACTGGCTTAGTAACACAACACACTGGCTTAGTAACACAACAACACAGGGCGATGGGGTGCTCTTAAGGACCTTGCGACAATGCGTTTGTGAAAAATCTCTTTCATTCAGTTCAATTTAATTAAACGGATCTTCAACTGTCCCGGAAGTGCATCACAAAAGAAGAGCTCTGTAATAATAAAATGGGATTGATTGATTGATTGATTGATTGACTGATTGATTGACTGATTGATTGAAGAGGAATTGACATACATGCACCGTATGACATCATGATGTACTGTTGTCATCCGCTGTGTTAGAATAAACCCCATCTGGATACACACAGACACACACAGACACACACAGACACACACAGACACACACAGACACACACTACACTTTTTAGTCGTTTTTTGTGTGTAATAAATAGATTATAAAATACACTGTCGTTTAGTACATGAGAGCTGAGTTTAACCAGGTTAAATTGGACTGTGCTGAGCTGAGTTTAACCAGGTTAAATTGGACTGTGCTGAGCTGAGTTTAACCAGGCCAAACTGGACTGAGCTGAGCTGAGTTTAACCAGGCCAAACTGGACTGAGCTGAGCTGAGTTTAACCAGGTTAAATTGGACTGTGCTGAGCTGAGTTTAACCAGGCCAAACTGGACTGAGCTGAGCTGAGTTTAACCAGGCCAAACTGAACTGAGCTGAGCTGAGTTTAACCAGGCCAAACTGGACTGAGCTGAGCTGAGTTTAACCAGGCCAAACTGGACTGTGCTGAGCTGAGTTTAACCAGGCCAAACTGGACTGAGCTGAGCTGAGTTTAACCAGGCCAAACTGGACTGAGCTGAGCTGAGTTTAACCAGGCCAAACTGGACTGAGCTGAGTTTATCCAGGCCAAACTGGACTGAGCTGAGTTTAACCAGGCCAAACTGGACTGAGCTGAGTTTATCCAGGCCAAACTGGACTGGACTGAGCTGAGTTTAACCAGGCCAAACTGGACTAGACTGAGCTGAGTTTAACCAGGCCAAACTGGACTGGACTGAGCTGAGTTTAACCAGGCCAAACTGGACTGGACTGAGCTGAGTTTTAACCAGGCCAAACTGGACTGAGCTGAGTTTAACCAGGCCAAACTTGGACTGAGCTGAGTTTTTAACCAGGCCAAACTGGACTGAGCTGAGTTTAACAAGGCCAAACTGGACTGATCTGAGTTTAACCAGGCTAAACCAGACAAAGCTGATCTGATCCTACCATGCTGCTGATATGATCCTACCATGCTGCTGATGTGATCACACTAATACAATGTTTACATACCCTACATTATTCATCTCATGTGTATACGTATATACTGTACTCTATATCATCTACTGCATCTTTATGTAATACATGTATCACTAGCCACTTTAACTATGCCACTTTGTTTACATACTGTACTCGATACCATCTACTGTATCTTGCCTATGCTGCTCTGTACCATCAATCATTCATATATCTTTATGTACATATTCTTTATCCCCTTACACTTGTGTGTATAAGACAGTAGTTTTGGAATTGGTAGTTAGATACTTGTTGGTTATTACTGCATTGTCGGAACTAGAAGCACAAGCATTTCGGCTACACTCGCATTAACATCTGCTAACCATGTGTATGTGACAAATACAATTTGATTTGATTTGATTTGGTCTGCTATTAGCTAGTTAGCCATATTGACATGGTCTGTTATTAGCAAGTGAGCCATTTTGACGTGACCTGTTATTAGCTAGTTAGCCATATTGACGTGACCTGTTATTAGCTAGTTAGCCATATTGATCTGGTCCTTCAATCAAGTTCAAGTTGGTAAAGTTGGCGCCATGATAAAGTTGGCGACGTGGTAAAGTTGGCGGCGTGGTAAAGTTGGCGGCGTGGTAAAGTTGGGCGGCGTGGTAAAGTTGGCGGCGTGGTAAAGTTATCGGCGTGGTAAAGTTATCGGCGTGGTATAGTTGGCGGCGTGGTAAAGTTGCCGGCGTGGTAAAGTTGGCGGCGTGGTAAAGTTGGCGGCGTGGTATAGTTATCGGCGTGGTATAGTTATCGGCGTGGTAAAGTTATCGGCGTGGTAAGTTGGCGGCGTGGTATAGTTTGCTGCGTGGTAAAGTTATCGGCGTGGTAAAGTTATCGGCGTGGTAAGTTATCGGCGTGGTAAAGTTAGCGACGTGGTATAGTTATCGCCGTGGTAAAGTTGGCGGTGTGGTAAAGTTATCGCGTGGTAAAGTTGGCGACGTGGTATAGTTATCGGCGTGGTATAGTTGGGGCGTGGTATAGTTGGCGGCGTGGTATAGTTATCGGCGTGGTATAGTTGGCGGCGTGGTATAGTTGGCGGCGTGGTAAAGTTGGCGACGTGGTAAAGTTGGCGGCGTGGTAAAGTTGGCGGCGTGGTAAAGTTGGCGACGTGGTAAAGTTATCGGCGTGGTAAAGTTGGCGGCGTGGTAAAGTTATCGGCGTGGTATAGTTGGCGGCGTGATAAAGTTGGTGGAAATACGTTTTGGTAAGAAAGATTTTAAAAGTCTATGTATAGTGTAGAAATTGGAGATCTGGAGGAATCTTTTCCTCTCTCCCCATCCTCCTTTCCTTCCTCTCTCCTATCTCCCCACTCCTCCTCTCTCCCCACTCCTCTCCTCTCTCTCCTATCTCCCCACTTCCTCCTCTCTCCCCACTCCTCCTCTCCTCTCTCCTCTCTACAACCCTCCTTTCCTATCTCCCCACTCCTCCTCTACTC